>NW_028174410.1:0-17356 GCF_963971535.1 Notolepis coatsorum | reverse complement strand
CACAGCGGAGGATGGGGGGGATTCTATTTCCCTGGCTGCATGGGTAATGTGGCAGGATCATCCTCATAACAGTCCCTGGATGAAAGGCTAGAGCTGGTGGCAAGAGCAGCGGGAGAGGAGCAAAAAAAGGAGATGAAAGGAGATGAGGAGAGGAGAGCAGAGCAGAGGAGGGGAGGGGAGAAGAGAGGAGGGGGGGGGGGGAGAGAAGAGAGGGAGAGGAGGAGAGAGGAAAGTAGGGGAGCAGAGAAGACAAGAGAGGGTGAAGGAGAGGAGAAATGAGAAGAAGGAGTGAAGGAGAGGAGAAGTGATGAAGAGGAGAGTGAGACGAGAGGAGAGGAGTGGAGAAGCGGGTGGGCGGGGATGGGGAGGTACTACAAATGCTGTTTCTATAAATGACAAAAAAAAAATGTATAATTTAATTTATTCTGCGATGACACCCACGATGACACCTCAACACACACAGCAGTGCCACTTCATCACCTGGATGTTGTGTGTGTGTGTGTGTGTGTGTGTGTGTGTGTGTGTGTGTGTGTGTGTGTGTAGTGTTGTGTGTGTGTGTGTGTGTGTGTGTGTGTGTGTGTGTTTGTGTGTGTGTGTGTGTGTGTGTGTGTGTGTGTGTGTGTGTGTGTGTGTGTGTGTGTGTGTGTGTGTGTGTGTGTGTGTGTGTTGTGTGTGTATGACACCACTAAAGTGATACACGCCTGCAGACTTGCCAAATTATCACGCACACTTAAACACAACGCAAGATGCTTACTTACTCACCCACTTACGCCCCCTCCCCCCCCCCCACACACACACACACCCTCCCCCCCCACACACACACACTGGAACAGCAACAAGAACACCACTTGTCCCTCAAGAGTGAGTAGAAAGAAAGAAAGAAAAAAAGAAAAAGAAAAGAAAGAAAGAAAGAAAGAAAGAAAGAAAGAAAGAAAGAAAGAAAGAAAGAAAGAAAGAAAGAAAGAAAGAAAGAAAGAAAGAAAGAAAGAAGAAAGAAAGAAAAGAAAGAAAGAAAGAAAGAAAGAAAGAAAGAAAGAAAGAGAAAGCTATTCCGGCTGCTAGACCAGATGAAAGAAAGAGGAGTACTTACTAGTTCTTATCTCCCTCACCGTCTCCATCGTTCTCTTGCTAGCTCTCTCTCGCTCGCTCTCTTACTCTCCCTCCTCTCCCTCCTCTCCCTCCTCTCCCTCCCTCCCTCCCTCCACCTCTCTCTCTCTCCTCTGGCCTGGCAGTGTCCACGTACTGTAGACGTGTGTTGGGAGTAACCTGAGAAGGTTCCATTACACTCTCAGTTATTGATGCAGGTCAGGCTACTGAACCCACCCGCCTCCCGCGACCCCCCCTGCACCCCACCACCGCTCCACCACCCCCTCCGCCACTCTTGCCAAGTGCAGGGTGGTGTGTGTGTCGTTTATGCAGATATTCACACATACAGAAGTGTTTGCATTATGTTCATTCAGTCTTGTACTCTTGTGTTGCGTGTATGTCATCTGTGAAAACAAAACAAAAGGGAGAGAGAGAGAGAGAGAGAGAGAGAGAGAGAGAGAGAGAGAGAGAGAGAGAGAGAGAGAGAGAGAGAGATATGAGGTGGAGGGATCGTAAAGGCAAAGCCTATCTCTATCTAGGATATGATTATCTTTCTCTGTACATCTATCTCTGTGATGAACCGCTGGCCTTTTTATGACTGGTAAAGGCACCTCTAACAGTACCTCTAACCGTAACTGCAACCATACAGTACCTCTAACCATAACCGTAACCGTACACTACCTCTAACCATAACCGTGACCGTACACTACCTCTAACGCTACAGTACCTCTAACCTCTAACCATACAGTACCTCTAACCCTAAGGTCTCCGATACAGAGGAGAATAGGCCTGAGTGATCTGGGAAAAATTATTATTAATACTGTATGATATTCAGAAGGAGCTTTTTCATTATCAATATATATATATAATTTATATATATATCACAATATCTGCTTGGTTATATGAAACGATCAGGTTAGGTCATCCGCTTGGGTTCCTCATGTTTGACTGCATTGGATTGTATCCCATCTACAGACCAAACCCTTCAAGAATGTATGTGAATATACATATATATTGGTGTACCACATACTGTAGATATGGTCCAAACATCATGGATTAGGTCTTTTAAGCAGATATTATGATTGGGTTTTAAAGGTAGAATCTGTAATGCTGTCAAACAGTGACCTCTTGGTATTGCACTTTGTTTATGTCTGTGGTTTTGTGTAGGGATGAGAGATCTTAAGACTCTCATTAAGACAAGACGACACGGAGCAAATCTGCAATAAGGCTACAAGAACCTAAACTGGCTGACATAAGCCTGGAATGAGTCATGATCTTTGCCAGCAGGCCCCTTTGATCTATAGGTAAATCTATGGTAATGAGGTGACACATCTCTCTACTTTAGCAACCGTACTCTGCCATACACTCGGGCACTGGTGGTGGACTCTGTCACATGGTGCGATAAAAACCACCTGCAGCTAAATGTGACGAAGACCAGGGAACTGGTTGTGGATCTGGGGAGGAGGAGGAGTGCACCTGTGACCCCCGTTTCCATCAGGGGAGTCGATGTGGACACGGTTGAGGATTACAAATACCTCCGTGTACTCATCGACAATAAATTGAACGGGTCAAAACACGCAGATGCACACTCTACAAGAAGGGCCAGAGCCGACTCTACTTCCTCAGAAGGCTGAGATCCTTCAACGTCTGTACAAGGATGTTGAGGATGTTCTACGAGTCTGTGGTGGCCTTCTTGTACGCTGTGACCTGCTGGGGCAGCGGACTGAGAGCGGGGGATGCAAACAGGCTGGATAAGCTGGTCAGAAAGGCCAGTAACGTGGCAGGGGTGGAGCTGGACTCTCTAGCATTGGTTGGAGAGGAGGGGCCTTGCTAAGCTCCAGGCCATCAGGGACAACCCCTCCCACCCACTATACACAGACATGGCTGACAGAAGGAGCACGTTCAGTGCTAGGCTCACACTCCCTCGCTGTATCACTGACCGGCACAGGGTTACAGTACTATCTTCCTGGACTTTCACTTTTACAATTTTACACTTACTGTATATTTTATATTAGTGTAACATAGGAAATGTATATCCCGGACCGTATTTTATTCTTAGGCTTATTTAAATTCTTATTCGTGACTTTTGTTTTTGTCTACCCACATTTTTACTGTTTACTGTGAGTAGTGAACTGTGAGTAGTGCCAAATTTCCCCCGGGATTAGGGTTGCCACCTTTGACCAGTAGAAATAAGGGACACCTATCATCGAGCGTGCGCCCAGCGCGCGAGAAAAAACTTTGGGCGGTTTTGGGGCGTTTTTTGGGCGAAAATGGCCGGATTTGTCACTATTTTTTTTTTTTTACTTTATTTCGGTTTTAGGGTTAGGGTTAGGGTTATGTTATTTAATTATTTTGGGGAGCCAGCCCCCCAAACTCCTGAAATGCATAGAAATCTATGAAATCTAAATAAAACAATCTATGACATTTATATTAAAAAGAGCTAGCCCCCCAAACTCCTGAAATGCATAGAAATCTATGAAATCTAAATAAAACAATCTATGACATTTATATTAAAAAGAGCTAGCCCCCCAAACCCCTAAAATACATAGAAATCTATGCATTTTTGAACAGTTACTATATATAGTCAAGAAAGCATTTAGTCATACTTAAAGTTTAAAGTGCTTTATTTGCATTTAACATTGTCTAAATAAATTGGCTGAACTATAGCCTCAACTTGAGCATAATACTGTATGCTTATAAAGTGCTGTAAAAACAAAGCCTGGGAACACTTTTACTGAAAGACCACAATTTATATTACAATGAAACACTTGTGTGACCCAAATTAAAAGATTAATAAAAAATAAAGTGCAAAGAAGAGTAGGCTCCGGGCTGCCAGGGCAGGTAAATAGAAATACTGACATCTAGTTAAAAACACAACCAGATAAATAAGATGTAATATCCCATACCGAATCAATCTCAGGAGATGTTTCAGTCATGAAGAACTGTGACACCTGTGCTTGGGTCCTTTGCGTTCTGATATTTCGGGAATGTTGTTCTCCTGATGCATGCTGTCTGATGTCAGTCAGTCCACCATGCGCCACAGAAAACACACGCCTACCTACATACTTTGCAGTTTGCTTTGTAACCATCTCCACTGACGCTATCAAGCCAGGGGTTTGCCTCGTCCCACTCAGGTCTGTACTTCTGGAGGCGTTTTGTCTTTTTAGGACGCGGTGGAGTAGTGTCTGCTGTAGACAATCATTTCAAAGCGACTTGGAAAATAAACCATGCAGCGCACAGACTCTCTGATTGGCACAACGGCACAGAACTATTCCTAGCAACGTGAAAGCGCTAATTCTCATTGGTCGGTGAGCTGCTGAGCGCACGCCCACCATACCCGAGTTGCCATGTCTGTTTATTTTCCGCAACTTTTGGACACACTTTTGCTTGTTTTTGTAGGTCGGCTGGCTCATTTCTCTCACTAAACTGGCAACCTTACAATACGGGACAAAGGGCGTCCCGTATCAGTTCAATATGGAACGCGTCTTTTAGTTTCCAATTACGGGACGATTCCGTATTTTAAGGGACGGGTGGCATACCTACCCGGGATGAATAAAGTATTTCTATTCTATTCTATTCTATTCTACTCCACACAGGGCACAATCATGAGACAAAAATAAGATAGCATGCTAGCTAGTTAGCAGTAGGCTACATACTAGCCAGTTAGCAGTAGGCTACATACTAGCCAGTTAGCAGTAGGCTACATACTAGCTAGTTAGCAGTAGGCTACATACTAGCCAGTTATCTGTAGGATACATACTAACTAGTTAGTAGTAGGCTACTTACTGGGGCAAGAGTGGCTTAGGAGGTAGAGTGGGTCATCTGGTAATCACAAGGTTTGATTCCAGCATGTCGAAGTGTCCTTGAGCAAGACACTTAACCTCTAACTGCTCCCGATGAGCAGGTCGGCACCTTGCATAGTTGCCTCTGTCGTCAGTGCGTGTGGATGTGTGAGTGATTTGGTGAATGTGAGGCATAAGTTGTTAGCTGTTTTGGATAAATATATATAAATATAATATATTTTATATAATATATTGTTTCAAGTTTCAAGTTTCTTTATTAGTTGTCATACAGAAGTACAGAATACTTTTATACAAAATGCTTCTTTCTGTTACGCTCCAGAGACTGTGCTAGACAAAAAAGATAAGTATAAAATAAAATAAGTATAGCAAGTAAAAAATAGTTCAGTATGTACATATGTACAATGTTCAATGCAGAGTAGAAGTAACTGAGTTACCATACAATATACTATACAATATACTAATATACAATATACTATATAGTGCAAAGCAGAAATGGGATGAGGTACAATTTAGGTACAATTTACAGTAAGGTGTACTGAGGTATGGGTTGTAGTGCAAATTCTTTGCCAATAAATATAAAGTGTGTTTAGGTGTTCTAAAGTGTGTAGAGTGGATGCTGCAGTGAGTTGTTTGTTTAAAGTGAGTGTGTGTGTGTGGATGTGTGTGTTGTGAGTGCATTTGATGGTTGTTGCATAGTGTTATTGTTCATTGAGCAACCTAATGGCCTGGGGATAGAAGCTTCTTCTGAGTCTTTCTGTGCTTGCCATGAGACTCCGGTATCGCTTGCCTGACCGCAGCAGTTCAAAGAGGCAGTTGTTTGGGTGGCTTGAGTCTTTGATAATTATATTAGCCTTACCCATGCACCGCTTGTTGTAAATGTTCTGGAGAGTGGGAAGCCCCCCTCCAATTGTGCGCTCGGCTGAATGGGCCACTCTCTGTAGTCTGCTACGGTCTTGTGCGGTGCTATTCCCAAACCAGGAGGTGATATTGCCAGTCAGGATGCTCTCTATTGTACATGAGTAGAAGTTCTTAAGGATCTTCTGACTGACTTGGAACTTCCTTAGGCGCCTGAGGAAGTAGAGGCGTTGTCGTGCCTTCTTCACAACACTGTCAATGTGTGTGGTCCATGTCAAGTCCTCGGATATGTGGACTCCGAGGTACTTAAAACTGTTCACTCTCTCAACCGGTGCCCCATCGATGCTGAGGGGGCTGTAGTCCCTGACCCCCGACCTCCTAAAGTCCCCAATCATCTCCTTTGTTTTGCTGACGTTCAGGGAGAGGCTGTTCTCTTGACACCATCCCGCCAGGACCTTGACCTCTTCCAGGTAGGCCCTCTCGTCGTTTGCAGAGATCAGGCCCACCACTACTGTGTCGTCAGCAAATTTGATGATTGTGTTGTTGTTCCGCTGTGCCACACAGTCATGTGTGTACAGGGAGTAGAGGAGGGGACTCAGAACACAGCCCTGGCGGGCCCCTATGTTGAGGGTGATGGATGAGGAGGTGCAGTTGCCTGCCCTCACCACCTGGGGTCTGCCCGTCAGGAAGTCTAAGACCCACTGGCAGAGGTCATAGTTCAAGCCCAGGTCCCTGAGCTTGGCTATGAGTTTGGAGGGGACTATGGTATTGAATGCTGAGCTGTAGTTGATGAACAGCATTCTCACATAGTTCCCCTGCCTCTTGTCCAGGTGTAATGCTGCTGTGTGCAGCACATGGGCTATGGCATCCTCCGTGGACCTGTTGGGGCAGTATGCAAATTGCAGGGGGTCCAGATTGATGGGGAGGGAGGAGCAGATGTAGCCCTTTACTAACTTCTCAAAGCACTGCATGGCTATAGAGGTGAGAGCTACAGGGCGGTAGTCGTTGAGGCAAGCAGGCTGGGATTTTTTGGGTACAGGGATAATAGTGGACTTCTTCAGACAGGTGGGGATGACAGCCTGTTCCAAGGACATGTTAAATATGTCAGTGAATACCGGGGCCAGTTGGTCGGCACAGACTTTTAGGACGCGGCCGGGGATACCGTCCGGTCCTGCTGCCTTCCTGATATTCACTTTCTTAAAGGTCCTCCTCACCTCATGTTCTGTTACCCTGAACACTGAGTCTCCCTCAGCAGCCCCCCCCCCCTCCATTGCAGTGGCTTGTAGGCTGGTGTTGTTATTCCCAGCCTCAAACATTGCATAGAAGGTGTTGAGATATTTTGCTAAGGAGATGTCACTGTTCAGCTTGAGGGAGGTGCCTTTGTAATCTGTCATCGTTCTGAGGCCCTGCCACATAGCTCTAGAGTCAGCCTGTTCATATTGCAGTTCAATTTTATCGCCTATTTGCTTCTATTACTACTCTCCTGACGTTGTATCTCGCCACCTTGTGGTCATTCATGTTGCCTGCCACAAGCCCTGCGTTGTAGGCTGCAGTTCGTGCTTTCAGAGCCTCATGGACGGATTTGTCTACCCAGGGTTTGGTTTGTGTAAACTCTAATTGTGGTAGTGGGGATTGTTTCTTCCACCAAAGTACATATAAAGTCCAGCACTGTCTCTGTGTAGTCATTTATGTTATCTGTGTTATCGCGGAACACACTCCAGTCTGTACATTCCAGTCCAGCTTGGAGCGCCAACAGACAATTTCTGCACCTCTCACGAGACTACCGGCACGCGTTTGATACTTTGTTTGTACTCCGGAGAAAGAAAGATGGTGTTATGATCCGACTTGCCGAAACCACTGGCAGAATGAGCCTTGTAGCCACACTTGAATTGCGAGTAACAATGGTCTAAAATGTTGCCGCCTTTGGTGTTACAAGTCACATGCTGGTAGAAGTCTGGCAATACTTTTCTCAGATTGGCGCTATTGAAATCACCCACAACCACAATAGCAGCGTCAAGATTCGCTGCCTGGATTCTATTTACCTCGTCATGAAGCAGGGACAGCGTGTCGCCTGTGTTTGCTTGCGGGGGAATATACACTCCGACCAAGATTAACGACGTTAACTCTCTCGGGAGAAAGAAAGGCCGACACTTGATGGATATATACTCCAGGTTGGGGGAGCAGTGATTCGAAAGCTCTTTCACGTTGCCTGGATCGCTCCAGTTGTTGTTTAACATGAAGGCTATCCCACCTCCTCATTGTTTTCCGGACTCTGCTGTTCGATCCTTGCGGTGTATGAAGAAGTGGTCGGCCGGTTGGATAGCGCGGTCTGGGACGTCCGGCGTTAGCCACGTCTCGGTGAAGCAGAGAACGTTACAATCTCTAACGTCTCTTTGGAATTGAATCCTTGCTCTGATGTCGTCCAGTTTATTGTCTATTGATTGTACATTGGCTAGCAATATACTGGGCAGTGGCGTCCTGTACCGCCTGGCTCGCAGTCTGTTTCGGACACCAGCTCTCCTTCCTCGACGCCTGGTTCCTTTGTTCCGTGGGTCGAGGTATGGTCCTGATGTCCTCAAGATCTCCGCAGGCCATTGTTGTGGTTTGGCGAGCTGATCCAGAGAGTAATCCAGTTGGTAAGTCTCCCGTAATCCAATGTCTATGAGTGACTGACGGTCATACACATTAAATGCACCTACAGTTGGTACAAACAAAACTCTTAAAACTATAAATATTAACAAAAGTAAGCACAGTCTCGACGGAGCGCACAGATAGGCAGCCGGTCTTAGCAGCGCCATCAACACTATAAATGCAGTCCATTTACAATTTACATACTAGATAGTTAGCATTAGGCTACATACTAGCTAGTTATCTGTACGCTACATACTAGCTAGTTAGCAGTAGGCTATTATACTAGATAGTTAGCAGTAGGCTACATATTATCTGTAGGCTACATATACTAGCTAGTTAGCAGTAGGCTATATACTAGCTAGTTAGCAGTAGGCTACATAGTACTGTAGGTTAATGTTCTCAAATTCTGTCTCCCTGGCTTTTAACTAGGATATCTTCCTTCCTCTGTAATCCTAATATCTTGCTAACGCCTGCACTCTCGCTAATTTATCTGAGGTTGCCTACTGCAGCTTTAAAAAACTAACAAAAAATATGTGTTAAAGAATTACACAACCTGGGTTAAAATCACGTTGATATTAACACATGTTTTTCAACATACCTGTAACACACCTGTGTTTAGTTAGCGAGGACATGTGTCATTTCAATACATTCAGAGTGCGCACTGTGAGAAAGTTGCATGACGTGAGCTGCGAACGGTACGGCCAATCACCATCATCGGCCAGTTGTTGGGCAAATATTGTATTTCAGCTAGGGGGCTGAATGCCAGGCAAATACGACCCCAATCAGAGACACAATGCAAATACTGAAATATACATTCAATAGAGTAGAATTATTACAATACCATTTAATTAAATACTAAATATTTTGCACCTTCACATTTTCATTTAGGCGTCAAGTCAAAACACTGGAAAACGCCTGGCTTTAGGTCCATTCTGGGCATGCTTGATTTCCTTTCTATACTTTGTGAGCCATAATATATCATTCCCTCTTCTTATAGCATGCAATAAAAAAAAACACAGACTCCCAGCTGTTGCGTTAAATAACCCGACTGCACGCCACCATGAACCGACTGTGGGCAGGTTGATTGAAAAGCCTCCCGCTTCTTTAAGAGAGCCCTTACAACGCTCCCTTTGACGTGAGTGCTCTGCTTTTGAGTCAGCAATAAAAGATGATCGGATCGATAGCAGGCCTGACTATCTCCTTTGAGCAGTGCGCCCGCCCCGCCCTCGCCCGCGCGCACGTGTCTTTCTCCACTCGGACGGCCCCTCAGAGTCTTGTCAAATGCGAAGGCCGGGTCTGGCTGCTCTATTCCGCCCCTCAGGCAACATCAACCTCAATAGTTTGGCCCCCGGGGGGACGAGGCTGCGGGCCCACATCGATGCATGGAGCTCGTGGAGAGAATGCCTGATTGAATGAAAAGCCTTAGAGTGTGTGGTGTTTGAGAACAAAGCCTCTGACAACGGCTCAGACTTCCCAGCCTTCGCGTACAGACAGAGAGGCCAGACGCTAACCTGACCTCTGAGACTATACCATTTCAAGAGGGGGTGCGGAGAGAGAATGAGAGAAAAGAAAGAAAGGAGATGAAGGAAGGAAAATAAATAAAGGAAGAGAAGTACGGAAAATGGTTTGCAGTCTTCTTGGCTGGGGCCTTCAACAGTTAATTGGTTAGTGGTGCTGTTGGCTGGGGCCTTCGACAGTTAATTGGTTAGTGGTGCTGTTGGCTGGGGCCTTCAACAGTTAATTGGTTAGTGGTGCTGTTGGCTGGGGCCTTCGACAGTTAATTGGTTAGTGGTGCTGTTGGCTGGGGCCTTCAACAGTTAATTGGTTAGTGGTGCTGTTGGCTGGGGCCTTTGACAGTTAATTGGTTAGTGGTGCTGTTGGCTGGGGCCTTCAACAGTTAATTGGTTAGTGGTGCTGTTGGCTGGGGCCTTCAACAGTTAATTGGTTAGTGGTGCTGTTGGCTGGGGCCTTCAACAGTTAATTGGTTAGTGGTGCTGTTGGCTGGGGCCTTCAACAGTTAATTGGTTAGTGGTGCTGTTGGCTGGGGCCTTCAACAGTTAATTGGTTAGTGGTGCTGTTGGCTGGGGCCTTCAACAGTTAATTGGTTAGTGGTGCTTTTGGCTGGGGCCTTCAACAGTTAATTGGTTAGTGGTGCTGTTGGCTGGGGCCTTCAACAGTTAATTGGTTAGTGGTGCTGTTGGCTGGGGCCTTCAACAGTTAATTGGTTAGTGGTGCTGTTGGCTGGGGCCTTCAACAGTTAATTGGTTAGTGGTGCTGTTGGCTGGGGCCTTCAACGGTTGGTTGGTTAGTGGTGCTGTTGGCTGGGGCCTTCAACAGTTAATTGGTTAGTGGTGCTGTTGGCTGGGGCCTTCAACGGTTGGTTGGTTAGTGGTGCTGTTGGCTGGGGCCTTCAACAGTTAATTGGTTAGTGGTGCTGTTGGCTGGGGCCTTCAACGGTTGGTTGGTTAGTGGTGCTGTTGGCTGGGGCCTTCAACAGTTGGTTGGGTAGTGGTGCTGTTGGCTGGGGCCTTCAACAGTTGGTTGGGTAGTGGTGCTGTTGGCTGGGGCCTTCGGTTAATTGGTTAGTGGTGCTGTTGGCTGGGGCCTTCAACAGTTAATTGGTTAGTGGTGCTGTTGGCTGGGGCCTTCGGTTAATTGGTTAGTGGTGCTGTTGGCTGGGGCCTTCAACAGTTAATTGGTTAGTGGTGCTGTTGGCTGGGGCCTTCAACAGTTAATTGGTTAGTGGTGCTGTTGGCTGGGGCCTTCAACAGTTAATTGGTTAGTGGTGCTGTTGGCTGGGGCCTTCGGTTAATTGGTTAGTGGTGCTGTTGGCTGGGGCCTTCAACGGTTGGTTGGGTAGTGGTGCTGTTGGCTGGGGCCTTCAACAATCTAAATCAGCTCAGGTATCACATAGGAAGGTCGGAGGTCAGGTTGTAAAGTAACTGACTACCTTAATAATCTGAAGAAAGACATTATCTCTGTTTTTAGATTCTCTCAGCAAGAATTTGAATGTAAACCTTTTATAAACCTATTATTCCGTACTTACTTACCCTAACCTTAACTGTTCCCACTATCTAAACAAAACTCAACTGACATCAGTTGAACATCTGATAATGTAGATAGTCTATAATGGACAATCAAAATAAAGTTTTTTTTTTTCATTTAAATAATGTATTTAGTACTTATTGTCCTATTGTATTATCTATGCTCTGTTCCTGTTCTATCATTAAAGGTGTTTCATTAGCTTTCATGCTGTTCTATTTGATTTGTCTTTTCAGCTTTTATTTTGATAGTTAAAGCCTTTGCTATGCACATTATTACACTTAAGAAAATAGGTTTTGTCGTTTAATAAACACATACAGGTGTATCACAGGTAGGGATGTCCCGATAGTGAGACCGATCACTGAATTATTTCATCGATTGGTGTAGGCTACATTAAGCCCGATCAAAATCCAATCCTTTTTTTGTACAAAATCAATGAAAACCATTACTGGGAAAGATGTGACGTGAGCTGGTATTTTTCTTAATGCAGCACTACTCACTTGTCAAACATAATTATCTTATCCACACAGGGCCTCATATCTTCCCTTTTGCGAAAATCATGGACGTAATTAGGAATCTGTCTTTAAATGGAACTCAGGTCATGACCTCTCGGTGAAAACTAACATTCTGTCCTCATGAGCAGTTATCACATGCAGGGATCGTGTTTAAGTTTAAGTTTATTTGGATCCCCATTAGCCACAGCAGTGCTGGGGCTATTCTTCCTGGGGTCCATAACACATAAAATACAGTTACAGACTTATACACTCACAACATTTACATGTCATACAGACAATTAAAACAACAATAAAAACCCTAATCAAATTCATAATACAATAATATTGTATTATGAATTTGATTAGGGTTTTTATTGTTGTTTTAATTGTATATTGTATATACGCCTCATGAATTCATAATACAATACAATAATACCTACTCATAATTCATTCATAATACAATACAGCATAATATACTATTTAGCTTTTACATACATTATCTATGTTCATATCAGCCAATTATACAATATTTTTATAATATATCCCTATCAGACACATGCCTTTTCATCCATATATTTACCTATCCCTTTATCAGACACATACATTTTCATTTACGTACACACAATCTATTAGGGAATGTCAATTTCTTTGGTTGAAAATGTTGTTTTACCACGATTTTGAAACGACATTTACTATTCTCCTGCTTAACATGTCTGGGAAGAGAGTTCCACTCCTGCATACCACGGAACATGACAGTTCGCTTCATTGCATTCGAGCTCACTTTTGGAAGTGTAAAACCTCGTGCCTCTGGTGATCCACATATGAGACGATGAAGCCGAAAAACATTGAAGCTATGCATCGTGATCAACGGGTAGAGACGTTTGAAAGCTGGAAAGGTTACAGGTAGGGATGTCCGATATTATCGGCCTACCGATATTATCGGCCGGTATCGGCGTTAAAATGTGATATCGGAAAATAACGGTATCGGTTTTCAAAAAAATAAATAAAAAAAAAATAAAAAAAATTACAATTCTATAACCTTTATTTACCCAGGCAAGCAAGTAAGAACAAATTCTGATTTTATTTATTGTCAAAAGTATGCATAATGTTGTGTTAATTCCACAACAAGAGATATGTAATGTTAATTACCTGAAATTATTCCATTTTTGGGGGGGTGGGGGGGAACACTGCATATATCGGTATCGGTTGATATCGGTTGATATCGGTATCGGAAATTAAGAGTTGGACAATATCGGTATATCGGTATCGGTAAAAAAGCCAATATCGAGCATCCCTAGTTACAGCAGATGACAGAGTAGGCTGTGACGTCGGTGGAGGGAGGCGAACAGAGCAAGAGTGACGTTCAGTGACGGCTATACTGTATCTGCTTAGAAAACTAAAATATTTACAGGAAAGTTTGGAGTTGTATTTGGAGTGTATTTCGTGACTGTTGGGAACTAGGCTACACTGGCACACCTACTTCCAGTGAATGATGCTAAGCTAGGCTAACGGTGCGGCTGTTCCCTAAGCCTAATGCATGCACAGAGAAGAAAAGGGTATGTATCTGCTCGTCTAACTCCAGGGTAGATAGCAAATAAGCATATTTCCCAAAAGGTCGGTGTGTTCCTTTAACTTTATGTCAATTATAAGTAATAATACAGCATATATGGTTAATATTTGACATTTACCTCTGACTTTTTGTGATAAAATGTGATGTATGTAAACAAAAGAATCCATTATAATCATGAATGGAATAAATCATGTTTTCTTGAAATATATAATTGAAACAAGGTGGAGGCAGACAGTGAAGGTAGACAGTGAACCTTTTTGTAAAGATTTTTACCATATTTACTTGTTTTAACCTGCAATCTCCACACTTTCCAACACCATATACAGTATGTAATATAAATGTGTAGGGAGGGGGGTGTACTCAATGAAGATATGTTCTTTTATATGTTATTTTATATTTCTCTTAGACATTTGATTGAAAACAGGTCCCACAGACCTGAACACCACACAGGAGTTAAGTCAAAAGCCCAGTGTCACAGTTTTGGGTCAAATGGGTTTAATCTGGAAAAATAAATAATGGATTTTCTTTGTGCTCTAAAATAGATAACAGCACTAACTCTTACTGAAAAAATTTTAATATGAATATTTGGTCAATTATTCCAAAATGATGTATGAGGCGTTAAAAGGCATTTTGGTAGAATTAACACAGACACAAACATCACTTAACAGAATTTGAAGTAATGGTGGATACTGGCTATTTAGCCTATAGTTGACGATAACATATTATGCTTGTGAACCTGGAATGAAACTTACTTTTGTATAGTGCATTTTCTGAAAATATACTTTCAATATACTTTGTATACTTCAGTATACTTTTTATCTATTCCGGAGGTATACTTAAGTACTTACGATGGGCTAAAATGTATTGAAATTATACTTTTGATGTATTGTCGGTTACTTTCGCTCCTCCAACCCAATCTTTCCCATCTCACCGGGGCACAACCCCTTCTCTCTTGGTATAAAGGGCTACGTTTTACTTGATTCGAGAGCTCTTTGGAGGATACTAGGCCTATATCACTCCTGGGGTCATCCAGCATAACTCTTGATTACTTTGTACTTCGATAGTCTGTTTGAGCGAAATAAACATGTATTAACTAAGTCTATATTTGACTGAGTACATCTTTGATCCGGCTAAATTCTTCCACAATCTATTGACTGTATAGTAATTTGGTCTATTACCGCCTACTCACGCATTCGGCTATTTTTAGAGATATGAAATATAATCCTGGGTATATTTTATGTATACACACACACACACACACACACACACACACACACACACACACACACAGTAATGTAAATAAACTCAACAGGTGGGGAAGTTAAGAGGTAATTCTCAGACACAGTACATATTGTACACAATGCATGCACAGATACACACACACACACACACACACACACACACACACACACACACACACACACACACACACACACACACACACACACACACACACACGTGTGGTACTACATGTATGCACACACACAAACAAACAGGTGAGGATTTAGATAAGCTAAGTAAACACACAGTGCACACACACACACACACACACACACACACACACACATACACACACACACACACACACACACACACACACACACACACACACACACACACACATGTAAACAAACGGGTGGGGATTTAGATAAGCTTAGTAAACACACACACAGTGCACAAATGCACATGTGCACGTATAGACGCATACTTACACACACATACTGTAACATAAATAAATGGTCTGGGTAGAGCTGGTAAAGTGGACTATCATGGATCCATGCACAGTAGGGATTTTTACTATACCATCGTCTTCGTTAATCAAACATGTGTCCACATATTATTTATAGTATTATAAGAAAATATGTTTGAGGGGCCATTCACATGCACAAACCCGCCCACATACATAGGGATAATCAACATAATCACCCAATCAAGACGTTAACCATTTCACTACCACACTACAGAAGGTTAACCCTTTCACTACCACACTACATACGGTAACCGTATGTAGTGTGGCAGTGAAAGGGTTAACATTCTGTAGTGCGGTAGTGAAAGGGTTAACCCTTTGCCGTGTGGCAGTGAAATGGTTAACCTTCTGTATTGTTGCAGCGAAAGGGTAAACCCCTTGGTAGTGTGGTAGTGAAGGGGTTAACTTTGACACACACAAGGACATCAGCTTGTTTCTGCTGTGTCCCATAACTAATCTACTAGTTTACTGGAAATAAAGTGTACAGCAAAAAGCCATGGGCTAGAAGCTACTAGCTGTCTGGGGGCTCAGTTCCTTTGTCAAGGGCACTGTGATATAGAGGGTCGGCAGTGGGCACCCTAGATTTATCAACAGCCACCCTTTAGTCGCTAGCGTGCAGTTGGAATAGATCATCCAGTCGCTAGATTGCATTAAGGAATACATCCTCCAGTCACTAGATTGCATTTGCAATACTCCCTCCAAGCGATAGATTGCATTTTAAATACATCCTCCAGTTGCTAAATTGCAGTTGGAATACAACCTCCAGTTGGAGGCAAGGATCCAGCCAGCCACCTCTCAGTTTCGACAGTCCGTACAGAACATCCTGCCATATCTACTGTACGTATACTATCCTATACACTGACACCAGTAGAACAGCATGTACATGCAACAACAAAATAAGACATTTTAATGGGAAATGAGAAATCCATTCACGGTTGGCCTGTCTGACATTGCGGTATGAAGGCTATAAACAGAACATTCAAATACACCCACCCACTGCGGAACACTGTGCAAATGTTCTCTATTAGAACCCTTCTCACTGCACGTAACATAGAATTCCTCCTGGCAGTGACATTGTCATCTTTCTCCTAGAGAGCAGCTGCTGGCTTGGTTGTTATGCCACTAACTAGCTGGGCAGAACCACGTGGCGACCACCACCAGTGAGCCAGGAAGCCATCTAAGGTAAAGCTATGTAGCCATAGCCCCTCCCATCATCTCTTTGTTGTCATGTTGCCAGCTAACTGCAAGCTAGCATCACAAGGCGGGGACAGCACCGACACCAGACAGTGGAAGGGAGCTGGAAGATAAAGCCTCTCCGCTCACTACCGCTTCCTCTGCAGTAACGTGACAGCTGCCGTACAGCTAGCTACCCCTTCCCGGATAGCCTGTTTGGGAGCCAGCCTATGTTCCCACAGCCCTATGTTCCCACAGCCCTATGTTCCCTACATTTCCTTTTTTCATAAATTTGTATTTGATTTTATCCCCCTTTCTCTTAATTTGGTAGCCAATTACACCATCCAATTGTCATCTGGTAGTAGAGGGTTAATCCGGGAACATAGGGCTGTGGGACCATTGGGCTGTGGGAACATAGGGCCAAATCTTTTGAGGGGAAAAAGTCTTAGAATGTGGGAACATATAGGGCTGTGGGAACATAGGGCTGTGGGACCATTGGGCTGTGGGAACATAGGGCTGTGGGACCATTGGACTGTGGGAACATAGGGCTGTGGGACCATTGGGCTGTGGGAACATAGGGCTGTGGGAACATAGGGCTGTGGGAACATAGGGCTGTGGGAACATAGGGCTGTGGGAACATAGGCTGTGGGAACATAGGGCTGTGGGAACATAGGGCTGTGGGACCATTGGGCTGTGGGACCATTGGGCTGTGGGAACATAGGGCTGTGGGAACATAGGGCTGTGGACCATTGGGCTGTGGGAACATAGGGCTGTGGGAACATAGGCTGTGGGACCATTGGGCTGTGGGAACATAGGCTGTGGGACCATTGGGCTGTGGGAACATAGGCTGTGGGAACATAGGGCCCTAATTTTTGTGGGAAAAAATCGTAGAAATGTGGGAAACATAGGGCTGTGGGAACATAGGGCTGTGGGACCATTGGGCTGTGGGAACATA
>NW_028174411.1:0-2000 GCF_963971535.1 Notolepis coatsorum | reverse complement strand
TCTCAGACCACATTATGAGACAGCCATCAATTGGTTTGTCACTAATATGAGAAGCAAGTGAGCACCTATCTCATTACTGAGCCGTTTCTCAGACAGAGCCCTGCGAGGACGCTCAGTCAATCCACGCCGTGATCTTAATTCTCATCAATTAATGATGTCTAGAAAAACCTCTGCCGTGGAAGTCCACTCCATCTAACAACCATTTCTCTCTCTCCCGTGGCAGGCTGGGTAATTGGTAATGCGTTCCCTCGCTCTCTGCAATATCAATAGCAAATGGTCGGCCGGAGAAGATTGGAGATTGTCACACCGTCTGGTTCCAAGTACAACCTGCCCTTGTTTATATCTGACAGCCCGTCCACTCTTGTAAATATTCCACCTAGTTTATACCAGCTTCATCTTGTACTTTCACTTAATTCTAACGTGTAGTAGAACGCAGAAGAAGTTGGAAACACGTGTTTCACGGCACAGAGGTCGAGAGCTCCAACATGTATGACGGAGTGCGTGCCTTTTTAGCTTTTTTTATTGCTTTTCATGGTCAGACATGAGCGACAGAGGAGGAGAGGATGAACGGGAGAAGAGGCGGGGAAGACATGCAACAAATGTCACCGGGAGCGGGAGGCGAACCCGGGATGGCCACGTAGGTGTGCGAGACACTATGCGGTGCTCCACAGGGCGCCCCTTCTGTTCTTTTTTTTTTTTTTTTTATCCTCTTTTTCTCCACCTGATTTTTCAATTTTTTTCCCCCATCCAATTTTGTCGTTATGCCAATTCCCCCCCTCCCCTACCTGGTTGTTGTGCGCATGTTCCTCCTACTGGTCGGTACAAGGGAACCCTGAAGTCCACCACATGCTTCCTCCGACACATGTGGAGACAGCCAGTGGCTCTCTTCTCACCTGGCAGCGAGGACTCTCATTGATGAAGCGTAACGCGTGGGAGGTCACGCTGCCTTCATCACTTCCTGCCTTTCGCTGAGCAGGCGCCCAGACCTGACCTGTAGGCGTCGCTGTCCACAATGCCAGATTACCACCCACGACTTTTCTCCCCCTAACTCAGCCAAACGAGTTAGTATGACGACCGGCCCAAGCCGCAGGGCAATGCTGACTCCGGGAGTCGAGACCGCAGCCTCTTGCATTGGTGACGAGCGCAATCTCCGCTACGCCACCCGACCGCCTTGTTCTGTTCTATTTTCTGAGTGGAAATCACATCAGAGTCAGTGGAGAGATGTGGTGAGTGAGGTCAAAGGTCAAAGTGTGCAGGGCAGTAAAATGCATCATCCACAAAGCCAGCTATAGGTTGGTGCTGGAGACCGAACAACTCAACATCACCTGAGCATCATAACATCATTGAACGGAGCCTCGAAGTGTTCAGGCCTTTTCTACCCACTTCTACTCAAGTCAGGGGTTAGCCTGCATGCATAACTCCTGAATTTATTCACTGCCACAGCGCACAGACGACACGAAGGGTTGAGGTGTCCCAGAGAAAACAAACAGGGTGGCTACTAGTCCTCTGACCACCTGACTTCTCCAGAGAAACAAACAGGGTGGCTACTAGTCCTCTGACCATCTGACTTCTTCAGAGAAAACAAACAGGGTGGCTACTAGTCCTCTGACTATCTGACTTCTCCAGAGAAAACAAACAGGGTGGCTACTAGTCCTCTGACTACCTGACTTCTTCAGAGAAAACAAACAGGTGGCTACTAGTCCTCTGACTATCTGACTTCTCCAGAGAAAACAAACAGGGTGGCTACTAGTCCTCTGACTACCTGACTTCTTCAGAGAAAACAAACAGGGTGGCTACTAGTCCTCTGACTACCTGACTTCTTCAGAGAAAACAAACAGGGCGGCTACTAGTCCTCTGACTACCTGACTTCTTCAGAGAAAACAAACAGGGCGGCTACTAGTCCTCTGACTACCTGACTTCTTCAGAGAAAACAAACAGGGCGGCTACTAGTCCTCTGACTACCTGACTTCTTCAGAGAAAACAAACAGGGCGGCTACTAG
>NW_028174412.1:0-27000 GCF_963971535.1 Notolepis coatsorum | reverse complement strand
AGAACTCTGTACATACATCTGATTACCACTACACTCAGTAGTACTCATTTGTATATTTTGTAACCAGTTTAATGCACCTGTACATTTACTGCCACATTTGCACTCTGGTTGGATGCTGTGCCGTTGTACTGTACTTGTGCTGTATGATGACAATAGATTTCAATCTAATCTGAACTAATACGGGTTTGTCAGATGGAATTCTGTTTTTCTGCAGCGACGTCATAAGAAAAACAGAGATGACTCACGTTTAATCGCCTACACTTTTACTTTTTCCTCCTCTGAACTTTTTGGCTTTCAGGGTAACTTTGGTGTTTTCAGTATATTCAGTAACATGGTTATTCCATAACTTCAGAATAATAAGCTATACACATGACTGCTCATTTATATTATTATTATTATTATTATTATTATTATTATTATTATTATTATTATTATTATTATTATTATTATTATTATTATTATTATTATTATTATTATTATTATTATTATTATTATTATTATTATTATTATTATTATTATTATTATTATTATTATTATATATTATCATATGTGTATATATAATATTATAATATAATACATAATATTATTATAATAATATATAATATATATTATTATTATTATTATTGTTATTATTCTATATGTATAATGTAATAATAATTATTATTATTATATTATATTTTACAGGCCTACTGTCAATCAATCATGTCCTACAGAGTATACTCAAGGGAGCTAAGAGTGTACATCAAATAATATATTCTAGGAAGAAAAGAAACAAAGTATAATAGTGCTCTGTGATTTGATTGCACTAAAGCCCTGCATGCTGAAGCCCTGGTGTACTGAGCATAACTGTTGATTGGAAACATCGTGATGGATGCTGTTTATACGTCACAGCAGGAGAGAGGCTCTACCGAGATTCCATTGGCCATGTTGAAAGGTTAGGATGACCTTACAAAAACAAACAAGTGTTAGATTTCACAGAGTAAGTTGTTCCTGATTTTATGCCTATACAGTATAATGCTGTTATGTGTTACGATTGGGGGTGATGATGAAGGTGAGAACACAGTTTGCAGACAAGGGAGAAGGAACGAAGGCAGAGATGAGGAGCGATGCTTGAAGAAGGGGTGTTTACTACTGATCCAATATACAATACAAATAAAAGACACTACTACTAACAAAACAACGAAGGAAAACAAGAAAACGACAAGCCCATGTCCATCCCACTGCCCTTGTGTCCTTGGGCAAGACACTTAACCTACTTGCCTCGTATGAATGTGTATGCATGTGAATGAATGTTGGTGGTGGTCGGAGGGGCCGTAGGCAGTGGCGGCCCGTGGGTGCTTCGCCACTAGGGGCGCTATACCAAACATTTTGCAAACATGTACAGTACCACGCAACAGACTCATGGCAAGACGTGAGCGATTCGACTCACGCTCACCAGGGGCGTTTTTAGGGTTCGAAAACATTGGGGGCTTCAGCCCGGGGGGGTGGACATTTTAGAGTAATTAGAGATGAATACTGAAGAACTCGAATCATTAGAGGTTCTCAAAGTGAGGTCCATGTCCATGAGAGGGATCTGGGCAGTTCCCATAGAAAATTCAAAGTTAACAGGACCAAATCATCAGTTTCTTATTTATTTATTTAACCTTTATTTTGCCAGATAAAACATTGATCTGGTCCAAGAGGCCCCAACATGAGTACAAATATACATATATACACATATATATACATATATATATAATATATATACATATACTGTACATACATACACACATATACACCAATAACAAAATAAAAACAGTTAAGAATCATACACATAAGCAAATAAACAAACAAACAAACATTATGCACAGCCTATGTACAAAAGAAATAAACAGTTAATCAGTTTTCTTCAATTGCATAAACACTCAAATCAAAAGTATTACACAATTATCAAAACCTTACACTCAAGGAGCAAAACGTAGGCCCAGATTTGCACCCCTATAAGCACAATGTCAGCCTCACACTTTTTGCAAAACAATACACACAGTGATTTGCAAAACACTAAACACACTTCCATTACATTAGACACAGAATGTCAAATTACCACACATATGAGCCAATTGGTTAAACACAGCCATCAGATGCACAAACACACAATTGCTTAATTGTAGATACACCAATCAGGTTTAAGCACTATAAAAATGCAGCAGGTGAGTTCACCTGTCTTCAACCAAAATGGAAAGAGAGTGAAGTACTGTAGACAGAGAACGTGAAAATATACAATACATTCACCAAACACTACACAAGACAACCAATGATGCAGACTGATGAAAATATACATTTTCTCCCATTTTCCCAAATCAGTCAACATGTCAACATGGAGAATCACAACAAAAAATTATCTTGCCAGATCCATAGGCAAAGAGATAATGTCTAGTATTTTCTGTACTATATTTACATTTTTTCAAAATTGTTTTTGTTTTACTGTAATTTTAACCTGTACTGGATACAGTATTTTATGTTTGTCTGATATTTGCTGAGCTTACAGTGTTATGCACATAGTAGCATGAAAACTGGGACATGTTTTGTTGTGATTCTCCATGTTGAAATGTTGACTGATTTGGTTATATGGAGAGAACATTTATATTTTCATCAGTCTGCATCATTGATTTGGGTATATGGAGAGACAATGTTTTTTTTTAGCAGTCTGCATCATTGATTTGTATATATGTAGATAAATAAATTATATTTTCATCAGTCTACTCTACAGCATTGGTCTTGTGTAGTGTTTGGTGAATTTATTGTATATTTGCACATTCTCTGCGTACTTCACGTACAGTACTCTAATCACTGAGAAGTAGAATTGCTAAATGTGTTTTAGGTTAAGCACAGCAGTGTGTAACTGGTTCAAACAGAATTGAGTCATATGAAACGTTTCATATGGTAACAAAATGTAGTTTTTATAAATTAGTGTATGGTTTTGACAAGTGTTTAATTTAGCAAAGGATCTGAGGTGTTCTGATAATTGTGTGTGTGGTTGTGCTAATTGTGTGTTTTGAAACACCGGGCCCCGTTTTCAAAATCATGCTTAAGCAATCGAAAAAAAACTATTGTGTGTTTCATTATAATTATGTTTCAGTCTTCTCATAAAAAAAATATTCGATTTTTTGGTCTTTTCCTGCCTTTGGTCCGCTTTGCATTCACATCTCAAATGAACCGTAGCAGGGTTCACTTGCAAGAGTGAATGAGCTTTCACACCTGCACCCCAAACCAACCGGACTATCCGAGGAAATTAACCAGGGTTCGATTAAAGCTTATTATAGTTTATCACAGTATCATGAGCATGTCTTTGTCAGTGGACACTGGACATGGGTATGGATGGCTCCAGGTGTTGCTGTGTTAAAGTGCACATCTTCAAGTCCACAAATCGGTGAATGAAAGAATGATAGGATCAAATGAAAACTACTTACTAAAAATGGATTAAAAGTACTAAAAACCAACAAAAAAAATCCAAACACTAACAAACATTCAGCACAGACAATGGGGATGCTGACATAAAAAAAAAAAAAAAAAAAAAACAAAAAAAAATGTAAACAATTTTTATTTTTTTTAATGTCCGGGGCTAGGAGAAAAACATCCGGGGCTAAAGCCCCGGAAGCCCAGGGCTAACGACGCCACTGACGCTCACGGCAATGAATCGGCTCTTATGAACGAGTCGCTCAGCTGTTACTACAACAACACACAACCAGTCAAATAAAGTATAGTCTAGACTCTAATTCACAACTTGAAACACAATATATAAATAGAAAAGTTAGAAACAAAACTCGCTCCGTCTCCAAACACAGGCAGATCTCTCCCTCTCTCCTTCTCTCTCTCACACACAGCGCGACGTGGAATCGATTCGTTACACAATCAGACCTATTATATACCAAGAATAACTTCAGTATGAGTACAGGGCTGTACACATATTTTGCATATTGTTAAACGAGCCAAGGCTAGCTATTAAACTATCGATATGAATCGAAAATCTGGGACCCTGATGTAAACAAGACAAACGTCTTTCTCTGGTCTGCATCCCCTTAACAATTGTGTGTATTGAGCCGTACTGTATTGTACCCATTCTGCAATCTGTTAATAAAGTTCTCATTCATTCATTCATTCAAACATAGACGATATTGAACAAGCCATAATCCACGTATTTTCAATCCAAACGCGAGAGAGAGAGAGAGAGAGAGAGAGAGAGAGAGAGAGAGAGAGAGAGAGAGAGAGAGAGAGAGAGAGAGACTCACTGTTTAGTTGACACGTCCAGGGCAGGAGGGCTTGCCTTGATAAAGTAGTGTATCACTGTTGATGTATTCCAGACCATTGTCCACTGTGTCCAGACTGCATCCGCCATATAGCTTGTTAGCCAAGTGTTAGCTTGTTAGCAGCACCACACAACAGTCACAAGTACTTCATTCCTTTGTCCATTTCCGCTCGAACAGACTGCAAACTACCTGGCGTTCTATCGCCCTGCTCTAAGACAAACTCTAACCTTAACCAACTTTGAAAGAGTGCCTAAGCTTAACAGTCTAAAGAACTTGCAGTCACGGCACGCTCTAAGACAAACAACCTAGGACCAACCTAGGAACCAACCTAGGAATAAGCTAGAATTGGAACATTAGAAATTGGATTCGGCCAATCAGAGATCGTCTCTGTGAAATTCTGCTACGGAAAAAAATACTGGCGTCGGCCAATCAGAGAGCGTCTCCGCGAAATGCGGCTACAGAAATTCTTGACGCTACTGGCTAGACCGCTTCAAATCGCGCCCGGATTCCAACATAATAGTCATATTTCAACGCACAACGCGTTATGCACTGATTGGCTGTGACGGATACAGCGATCAAACTGTGACGCGCACTCAGAGCGCTATCGCGTCTAGCCCGGGCAGAGAAATAAAAAAAAATAAAAAAAATAAAAAAAAATAAAAAAAACATGATGTCACTTCCTGCTCAGGAAAACGAGTGTTTTTATTTGAGATAATAACGTTATATTGTGCATTGGAAATACAAACATACTTAAAATGAGTAAATATTATTCATTTTAAACATGTTTATATTATTTATAGGGCTATAAAACAAAAAACTAAAAAGTTTTATTTTCTTCTTCTCTGATTTAACAGCAGGTGGGTCGGCGCCCTTGCGCCCCTAGTGGCAGAGCCGCCACTGGCCGTAGGCAATGATTATTCGCCACGCTTCCATGAGTCTGCCTCAGGGCAGCTCTGGCTGCAATTGTAGCTTACCACCACCGGGATGACTGTGTATGAACGAATAATGGACTCTGTGAAGCGCTCTGGGTCAGTGAAGAGCGCTATATAAATCCAAGTCATTATTATTATTAGGAGTATACAGGCAAGGACTCACTAGACATCAACGGGGAAGGCAGGCACGACACGGGGACAACCCGGGTACTGGAGGAAGTGACACCACAAGGAAATGAGGACAGACAGACACCTAAATACCCACACTAATTAACAATGATCAACACCTGGCCAAAACCCAGAATCACAAGCACAACCTAGACACAAAAGCAATGACACCATAAACACAACTAGACACTAAGGCAATGACACACTAAACACAACTAGACACTAAGGCAATGACACACTAAACACAACTAGACACTAAGGCAATGACACACTAAACACAACTAGACACTAAGGCAATGACACACTAAACACAACTAGACACTAAAGCAATGACACACTAAACACAACTAGACACTAAGGCAATGACACACTAAACACAACTAGACACTAAGGCAATGACACACTAAACACAACTAGACACTAAGGCAATGACACACTAAACACAACTAGACACTAAGGCAATGACACACTAAACACAACTAGACACTAAGGCAATGACACACTTAACACAACTAGACACTAAGGCAATGACACACTAAACACAACTAGACACTAAAGCAATGACACACAACAACTCAACAGGGGGGTGACATCAGACACAGACAGAGATGGCCCAGGATAACAGAATATTAGAAATCAAATCAATAATGTGCAACCAACATAAAATGGCAGACTGCACCATCGGGCTTAGGTCAACAGAGGGAGGTAGGGAGCCAATGTCAAAAGGAGAGCACTGTCCAATGATATTCTCATGCCCGGTCCAGCCAGGACCGGGCCTTGGAACGTAACAGTTATGACCCCTGAATTTCCCCAAGGGGATTAATAATAGAGATCAATCTTATCTTATTTCAGCCTTCACATATTACTCATCTACAGTATATTGCTCACTTAATCTATATTCCTAATTTAATATTCATCGTAAAATGAATACATTTTATAAAAATAATGAATTGTATTACAAATTACATTCCGTGTTTGTATTCCACTGTATTCTGTTCATGTGAGGACCCCAGGAAGACCAGCGCTCATTAATTTGACAGCTAATGGGGATTCTAGTAAAACATTCAAAAGAAACCATAAAAACATCTTCCTCTTTTTTTATATACAGTTATATCTTACATTACTGGTTGCCAGCGATATATAGCAGATTGTGCACATCTTTTTCATACGGGCAACCAGACTGGTTCACAGAAACTGGTGTGTTGTTTTGATGTAGCCAACAGAGAGGGTTTGGTGAGTTTTTATTAACGTAACGAATTGTATTTGTTGTGACTGCAGCACCAAGTTTGAGCTGACAGTTTCAGTAAAGTAATCAGCAAACCAATCAATCAATCAAGCAATCACCCGCTGTACTCATATTTGGAACACCACTAGGAAAATGACTTCCATTCCAATTTTCTCTACTGACATGTTACATCTTAGAGAGAGGGGTTTAGCTCGCTATTCATGCTGTATATTCTTTACATTTAGACATATACACACATGCACGCACACGCACACACACACACACACACACACACACACACACACACACACACACACACACACACACACACACACACACACACACATACACACACACACACACACACACACACACACACACACACACACACACACACACACACACACACACACACACACACACACACACACACACCAATAGTTATCTTTATTTTTATTTTAGTTATAGGAATATCAATAGCCTATACAAATAGGTGGTAAGAGTTTACTTTGTATATAAGGCTCGGATATTGTAGTATAGTATAGTTTGTGGTTTCTTTTGAATTTAGTGCATGTTATTATGTAATATTGTACTATATATGATTACATATGATGCAAATATGGTATGTATAGTAATGTTTGAGAGAAAGGATATTGTCACTTTCTGATTTTAATACCACTTTGTTGTTTGCCTGTAAATGTCTTATCGTCGTGCTTATGTGATGTGTGTTTGACCCAAGAGGAGCTGAGGTTCTGCATCAGCTAATGGGGATCCCAATAAAATCATGAATCATAAACGACATCATTCAGTGTGCCAGCCAGACCTATAATGGCCATTGAATATATATATATATATATATATATATATATATATATATATATATATATATATATATATATATATATATATATATATATATATATATATATATATATATATATATATATATATATATATATATATTCAATTAAAACGCTTCTCCAACAATATAGTGGTGACTGGCTACAATTGCCTTCTCACAGATGTCAAGATATTCTGTGCCATGTAGGAAAGATGATTGCGGGAGCTACTTTCACACAATCAAGAGAAACAGTGATCCGTGAGATCTCCCAGAGATGCTGCTGATAATGAATGTACCATATAGGGCACAGGAGACGGCACCCCCCATCGGTGTTACCTCCCCAGGTTGGGGGTTGGTTGGGTCTTGGGAATAAAACTGCCACGAGGAACAAACCACCGTGGGACTAAATATACACCATTGTGTAACACGCTTTAACAGACTCTATATAATGTAAATAAATACAATATTGTCTCAGGGAGGAATAGTATAGCCTATACGGTGCTGCGAGAGGTAGAGGTAATCCATGGCATGGGATTTGGTAAATATATTGGATAATTATCTTCGTCATTGGAAAATGCCACATGTGGGTTTCAGATAAATTTAGCTTAAATTGCACTGAGGAATACTCTCACGATATGTAGGATAGTGTCCAATGGCACTGTAATTGATTCCATTATGTAATTCCCTCATTTTGAATATTGTCACATTGCTTAATAAGCAAAAGTGCGGGTAAAACCAGAATCAGTCGAAAGCCTCATGCTACAGTATATAGACTATTGCTTTTTTTTACCCTTCCTCAATATTCACTATGAGAAGAACCATTGGTAGCCTAGGCTGTAACCAAAGGTTATCAAATAGAGAGAGAGAGAGAGAGAGAGAGAGAGAGAGAGAGAGAGAGAGAGAGAGAGAGAGAGAGAGAGTTCAGGTTTCAAGGTTTGTTTTATTTGTCACACAAGGTACATGCATGTACATTACAGTGAAATGCTTGCTTCTGTATGAGCCCCCTGAGATTGTGCTTCAAACAGTAAAAAGTTAAAAGAATAAAGGCCAAAAACTATACAAAATATACAATATACAAACTAAAGTACAACCTAAAGTAATAATAATAATAATAATAATAATAATAATAATAATAATAATAATAATAATAATAATAATAATAATAATAATAATAATAATAATAATAATAATAATAATAATAATAATAATAATAATAACTTTATTTGTATAGCACTTTTCATACAGAGGTTGCAGTTCAAAGTACCAAGTGAAGTACAAACAATGAAGTACATAATGCATATTTTTTTCTTCTTTTATATATATATATATAATTATATGCAACAATTCAAATATGAGGTAGGGGTGTAGTGGATGAGAGGGGGGGGGGGGTCAAGAGCCAAGTCGGTCTCTTCCTCGAGTCAGTGGTATAACAGGCTAATTACAGCAAACGGATGCGCATTCCTATTGGACAGAGGCGTGGGGGGGGTGGTCCAGACACCTTGTGTCCAGAGTCGCGCGCAGAGCGCGGCACCAGTGACCAGTCCCTCCTCGCTGCGCGCGCCGCTGTGTGGAACATATGGACGTCGTGGACACATCGCACCCTCTGATGTCGTGGCGCGGAGAGGCTGCACTCGGCGACGCAGCGTACAGCAAGTTGCCCAAATGAGCCGCCGCCCTGCTCCCGGCTCCTCTAACGTGCAATGGCTTAACCGGAGAGACATGAGCGTCCAGACGGAGGACAGCGTCAGCTTGTGCCAACGGGCGCTCCAGATCGTCACGGAACTTTGTCACGCGGGCCACGCGGACCGGGAGAAATGCGCGGATATTTTCCCCCTGGAGAGCAACACACCAGGTAAAAGGAATGCAGGTAAATAGGTAATACTCATTATTTGTTTCTATCCACCGACATACATAATAATAACCGCCCGTTTATCTGGCGGCAATACTAGTTGCGCGTAGAAGTACGCAAACTTTTTTTTACTTGGCTCACTCACACACAACTATGTAAACTAATTTAAGTAACGTTGTGCTTAAAAGATTACGTCGAATGCGTTAAAGCACGTGGGCAACAAAGGTGTCCGTCAGTCGACTTGTTGCCACATCCAGACACGGCGTCCTCCGCGCCTCCAACCCGGAGTGGTGAGGCGGCAACAGGTGGCACGTGCAGCACACGCCGCTAAGACTAAAGAACCCGACACGTCTTCCGCTCTTTCCTATTGTAATTCTCTCTTTTTCTCCATACATTTGGTATCGTCTTTTTTTCCCAATTACACTCCCAGTTTTTTTTGTATCCACATGTTATATAGCGAGTAATAATGATGGGCTAATACTAGCAGCATACACCACTGTTGATTCAAATAGAGAACATGATGTGCATGATGGTACTGAGTGGAAAGGGATGGATTTAACCCCCTCCCCCCCCTTGACTGTGCCTCAAGCATGAGATTCTCTTGTGACTATAGCAGCTGTATGACTTCTTACATCAAACCCTGCCTACCAGACAGATGCACATGCAGCCTCCTCCTCCTTCTCACAGCTCGCTCTCTCTCTCCTCTTTTTTCTCTTCCTCTCTTGCATGGTTGTCTGGTGTGGTCCGTGTCCATTGCTCGCCCGGTCTCTCTGTGTGTCTCTGTCTCCCGTCTCCCTCTCTGTGGCTCTCTCTCTCCCTCCCTGGCTGCCGGTACAGACATCTCTATTAGTCTCCTCGCTGTGGTCGTGGGGTTCTGTGGGCTCGCCCTGTTGGTAGTCTCTCTCTTTGTCTTTTGGAAGCTGTGTCGGCCCGTCTGGAGGAACAAGGCTCTCTTGACCCACGCCGAAAATGGCCTCCGGGTCGCCTTCCCAGAGGCGCCTCCTCCTCCGCCCAACCCTCCTCCTGCGCCCGTCACAGAGAGCAAGGCGGTGGTGGTGGTGGAGGAGGAGAAGAAGAGGCCGCCCGAGGTGAAGGTGAACGGCCGGAGCACCGTGAGGCTCCTGGAGGCGGCCATGAAGATCAGCCAGACGTCGCCGGACATCCCCGCCGAGGTGCAGACGGCCCTGAAGGGGAGGCTCTGCCAGCAGGCGAAGATCCAGAGGCAGACCACCGAGCCCACCTCCTCCTCCAGGTACCTCCTCCTCCTGAGCGCCCACTCAACCCCCCCTCACCCGGAGGCTCGCCTCTCTCCAGGGGGTGCAGTCGTAATGTCAGAAGTGCCTGTACTCAGGCGGCCGGGTGGCGTATAGCGGAGATTGCGCTCGTCAACCAACGCAAGAGACTCCGGTATCGAATCCCAGTCTCAGCGTTGCCTCCGGCTTGGGCCGGCCGTCGTACTGGCTCATTTGGCAGAGTCAGCGGGTGGAAAGTCGATGGGTGGGGATTGGACGTTGTGGACAGCGACCCCTACAGGTCGGTTGGGAGACGCCTGCACAGCAGAGAGAGGAAGTGGCGGGGGTAGTGTGAGCCTCCCACGCGTTACTCCTCGCCACTGAGAGTCCGCGCTGGCAGGTGAAAAGATGCGACAGGCTGCCTCCTCGTGTACCGCAAGGCTTCTATCCTCTCTACAACCGACCAGTGGGGGGCATAGTCGAGCAACGTTCAAGACAGGGCAGGGGAGAATTGGATACACGAAATTGGAATGGGAGAAAAATAGAAAATAAGGAGAAAAAGTGGATAATTTTTTTTTTAAAGTGCCTGTACTATTTAAATGACGCCACGCGCGCACATACATGTTCCCTCGCGCGTGTACAGAACAGATTATTATTATGCACAAATAGTAGGAAACATGTTTGTATAGGAAATTACTAGTTTTAGTTTAGTTTTTGTAAATATTGCCTTGAAATAGAGACGCTGAAAAAGGTAGCAGGATGTAGCCTTCAATATATAAAGAGATTATATTGTCAACAGATATGGTTGAAAAACAAACAAGTTCAAGTTCAAGTTCAAGTTCTTTAATAGTTGTCATACAGAAGTACAGAATACTTTCATACAAAATGCTTCTTACTGTTACGCTCCAGAGACTGTGCTAGACAAGATAGTATCAAATAACATAATAACATAATATAGCATGAATTTAGAAGAAGAAAATGAGGTCACAGTGTTCGGTATAGACATATGTACAATGTTCTGAGTTACCATATAATATACAATACACAATACTATGCAGTGTACTAATGTACAGTACTATCTAGTGCAAAGCAGAAATGGGATGAGGTACAATTTTAGGTACAATTTACAGTAAGGTGTACGAGTTGTAGTGCAATCCTTCATCCATAAATATAAAGTGTGGGGAGTGGGTGCTACAGTGTGTTTGTTTAAAGTGGGTGTGTGCTATAAAGTGTGTGGAGTGGGTGCTACAGTGTGTTTGTTTAAAGTGGGTGTGTGCGTGTGGATGTGTGTGCTATGTGCGTTTGGTGGTTGTTGTTGTGTAGTGTTCATTCATTGTTCGTTTAGCAGCCTGATGGCCTGGGGATAGAAGCTACTTCTGAGTCTTTCTGTGCTCGCCTTGAGACTCCTGTATCGCTTGCCTGACCGCAGCAGTTCGAAGAGGCAGTTGTTCGGGTGACTGGAGTCTTTAATGATTCTCTTAGCCTTGCCCTTGCAACGCTTGTAGTAAATGTTCTGGAGGGTGGGGAGCCCCCCTCCAATTGTGCGTTCGGCTGAACGTGTCACTCTTTGTAGTCTGCTTTGGTCTTTTGCAGTGCTATTCCCAAACCAGGAGGTGATGTTGCCGGTCAAGATGCTCTCTATTGTACATGAGTAGAAGTTCTTAAGGATCTTCTGGCTGACTTGGAACTTCCTTAGGCGCCTGAGGAAGTAGAGGCGTTGTCGTGTTTTAAATGTAAATTAAAACAATGTTTTAAATGTAATTGTAGATACAATATTGTAGTTCAAATTTATTTAATTGAATTAACTTAAACTAGAAAAGTAAATACAAACTAAATTAACAATGTAACTTACAGTTTACAGAAGGACAGTTTCCTTCTGAAGCACAACTTAAGAAATGTCTCATCCTTCCAGTCGGGACCATTTGTCACACTGAGATGTTCCACAGCTCAAGCAAACCCCCACCAATTGGTGCAGGGCTTGTATTTTGGTTTTGCTCTTCTCGTTCTTTGTTATGCTATTGCTATGCTATTGTTATGCAAAGACTAGGTGATAGCTGAGTACCGGTACTTGGCGCACGGCGCGACGAGTCGAGTGAAAGTTGTGAACGCATTTTTGTGTGCGCACGCGCGTGCACATCCGTGCACATACTTCTGCTCAGAAAAGTGCTGGACTGCACCCCTGCCTCTCTCTAAGTCTGTCCATGTGTATAGTAGGGTGTGATGAAGAAAATGTGTTAAAGGAACACGCCAACATTTGGGGAAATTAGCTTATCGTCTTCTCCAGAGAGAGACAAGAAGATAGATACCAGTTTCCTCTCTGTGCGTTCAGTAGAAAGCTATCTGGCTGCACGTTAGCCTAGCTTAGCACAATGAATGGAAGCGGACATGGCCGGTTAGCCTTCAGGAGAGGTGTTAGTTGGACAATGCCTAGGCTAACCGGCCATGTCCGCTTCCATTCATTGTGCTAAGATAAACACGTTGTCATTTTTCGCCTGATTATCTAATCATCCTGAAATCAATGCTAGATTATCGTAGGGCTGGGCGATATGGCCAAAAATGATATCGCGATAACGATATCGATAACAATATCATATCACTCGATATTTTTTTTTTTTTTAAACAACAGATGTATGTTTATTTTGCAGCAATTCTTTGTCGTTGCCGCCATCTTTAGTGTTACAGCCCCTCACACTCCAGTTCTCAGGCTCCATCTTTAGTGTTACATCCCCTCACACTCCAGTTCTCAGGCTGCAGCTGGTTTGAAAGCGAAAGTAAACCGGCTTCTCTGCTGGCTGTGGCTCCAGGGGAGTTGAACAGTTCTGGCTCTGCTCGTTTCTTTTCTATCTTTTGGCGCTTTTTTGGTGGACAAACCACCGCACATGTGCACCGTGACTCGTGACTGGAGTCTAGCTCTGCTAGCACACATAGCCTACTGTGTACAGACTGTTTCAAACTGTATTTTAAATTAGAAAGCAAATGTGGCAAATAAAAACTCTGAATCTGAATCTGAATCTGAAAAATAAATGGACAAGAGAAAAATAAATCTGAATTTGGTCAGTATTGTCATTTGGACAAGCAAAGCCATTACTTTAAGTTGCAGGCAAGAAAGACAAGTCTGTTCACCGTCTCTGGTTTTAAAACTGCCCTGTTGCAGGTCACAAAATTATAATAATACAAAAAAAAAAACGCTATTTTTAAATTCGATTATTAAAATATATCGCGATAATTATCGTTATCGTTATATCGCCCAGCCCATTGTCGTTATTATCCTTCCTCATGCAAGAATGAAAAGGGCCCTGGAGCGCGGCGCTCCCCGCCACCTCCTCCCACTCAACGGCACACACACACACACACACACACACACACACACACACACACACACACACACACACACACACACACACACACAGACAGCCGTGATCGGGGTAGAAAGAAATATCAGATCAACGCAAGATTATATATAAAGAGTCCTTACCTGGTATCTGATGTAATGCAAAAGAAATAATCCAATTATGTCATCGCCATTCCAAATACTGCTCGTGGAGGTCCGTCCCACATTACCCAGTGTTACACATGAACGGGCGGGCAGGCTTAGTGTACCATGCCATCGTTGTAAAGGCCTGCCTCGTCTGAGTATTTAAACCCCGCCCGCACGGCTCAGATCGGCCCTGAAAAGAAACTACACCATTTCTAATAGAGTGCAATACCAGCTGGAAGGCGTAGGCGGCGGTATTTGCCCTTTTGCGAGCTCAGACCCATTCCCAACGATAACATCAGCCTGGATGGATGAAAATGAATGGATATAGCTAATAAAAGAAATAACGATTATAACCCGACTTTTCTCGTGGCTGGCGTTGAACGAGTTAAGTGTGACACCTAACACGATCTGTCACGACAGCGTGCGACAGCATGTGGCCAATAGCGCTGGGAGGCGGTATGGCACGTGTCACAATGAATATCAAGGGGTGAACCGTGAGCCGTTGACCTTGAGATGGGGAGTCTCCTCCTCGCACCCCCTCCCGGAGGCTCCGCGGGCGGGGCGACAGCTCCACAGTTCAAGGCCTATAATCAGTCAGGGGCCAGGGGGGGGGGGGGGGGGGGGGGGGGTAAGTCAAGCTGCCATGGTAACGCCGGGAAGCAATTAAACAATCAGCTCTAGCTTCTCTTTGTGTTGCAGGACTGTGTTTTAACGATAGCATCCATAATTAGAGCTGCTGTGGGGGGGGCAGCCGTCACCCCGGGAGGGTCCTTCTACCGGAGCAGCTGTGCCGCCGTCGCTCAGACAAGGCCGCATATTGACATTTGCTTTAGTTTGGCATTAGGGATATTGATGCTGTTTATTGAGCGCAATCTCCTCGTGAATTACACGCTGACAGGAGACACGGAAAGGACAAATTACAGACCGCCACTCGTCTCTTCTCTGTCCACTTAGTCTGGCCGTCCATTGATGACTTCTGTTCCTTTCTTACCTAATAGGCTCCATGACTTCCACCAGAATGTACTTCATCTCTGTAGCATCCATGAAAGGCGCTGTGGGGTCTATGAAATGTACCGATATTTCATCAAAAGAAAATAATTTACAGTACCAATTCAGGGCAAGATTAAGCATCGGCATACACTTGAACTAGCTCACAATGTGACTGAATAGGTGACACAAGTTATTCTTTAAGGAATCATTAATCCATCATTAAGCCACTTTTTTATCAATCACATTTTGAGGCACGTTGAGCGCTGGCATCAGATCAGAGTTTCATAAAAAAAAATATATATATATATATAATAAGGGCTTGACAATTTAATGTTAAAGGTTCTACACGCAGGTATACACGTATACATGCAGCAGCCTATGTGTGAGACAGACGCGACGTCTTGCCCTTGAATCTACACTCGTTGCCATTAGTAACACCTAACAGTCTGGGGAGCGTTATTTCGACGGTATTTTTAAATTTAATTAATTCGGGATAGAATATGAATTTTTTTGTATCCTCTTACTTTAGTCCTTAAACCATTAAGAGTGGAGAGGAAACGTAAAGGGCAACACATGACTTGAGAACTCCCGTCAGTTTAACTATGTTCAGAGAGCGTGGAGAATTGTCAGCTTCTAAGAGATGGCAGCTGGCAGTCAGGTAATTACTCTTGTAGAACTTGTCAGCAGTCTTACCTCTATCGCAGGTAATCTACAAGTACACTAGCAACCACTGCTGTCAACACCACCACTCCTCCTCGGTGTCAGGCTCCCCATTCACTTCCATTTATTATGAGGACCTAAATATAATACTTCTGAATTATAAATATACTATACAGCAATAATATTCTGTGTAATATCTTGTTTAGTCTCAAAGGTACTTGTTTTTTGTTTAGATAATGTTGCCATTTTCAGATGATCAGTAAAGGAACTATTTCCCACTTGAGGTGTAGTGTGACTGTCAACTTTTAACCTGTAACCACTTCCCAAATATGCCATGCAAGATAAAAAATACACAGCACACTCAAACATACAAATTGACCGGATCGGCTTTTATTTTTCGACGGTAATAAATCTGTAAAGAAACATCAAATGCCAAAGCGAACACATACCTTTGACTCAGAATCGTCTGTTTATACTTTAGAGTTTAGAAGTATGATATATACTGTAGACCAGGCATAGGCACGCGGGGGCATTTTCATTGGCACAGGGGGCAGCATTAAAAAAAAAATTATACCTTTATTTAAATTTGTTTTGCTTTGAAATATTATAGTGAAATATTTTGCACTGTTGTCGCATTTATCTTGTTGAAATCCTCCCACAGGTTCTTTTTTCGTAAGTCGAGTATATCAAGGAGGCTTTTCTCTGTAGCTCAGATGTTTTGTTAGATATCCCCATGTCAGCTCGAAGTGTCGAGCGACGCATCAACGAAATGTCAGAAAACATCAGAGAACAGCAAACAGCTGGATTAAAAGATGCTCCGGTGTGCAGCTTAAAGGAACCAACTACAGCCCCCAGATAACGGAGCTCAGTAAAGCCAAACTGTTTGTCTGCATTGCACCCCCCCCCCCCCCCCAACTCAGATTTAGGGTTGATACAACCATCATAATAATATTGTTAATAATAACAATAACAATAATGATGTAATAATGTAAAAATTATCATTAAAAAGACCTGATTATGAGAAGAAGAAAATTACGATGCATGGAATATTGTTGAGGCACACTAGTTACAACTATATTTCAAACAGGCACTCCATGTCAAAAAGGTTGCTGACCCCTGCTGTAGACTATGTCCCAAAGATGAATGGAAGTGAATGAGGAGCCTGACCCCTGGTAGGAGTGTGGTGTTGACAGGTGACCACAGGTGACAGGTGACCACAGAGACAGTAGCTTATTTGTAGATGACCTTACATGCTGACACTTGTCAAATTCTACTAGAATGAAATATCCCTTTTTAATACATGACAAATCGGAATGTTGTGAGTATTACCATGGAAACAGAGTGTACACAGACCCAACAGTAAATGGGATGAGATGCTTAAATGGGATACGTGACTACGTGACTGTGGGACACGGGATACGTGACTGTTAGCACCTAGGGCTGCATTTTAAATTCCGTTGTACCATTGTGACAATGACAATAAAGAAACAACAAATAAAAAACAAACAAGAATGAATTTCCCTATTGGGATTAATAAAGTGCAAATCTAACTTTCACCAAACATGACTTTTTGTAAAATAAAAGGTGACCCATAAAAAAAAAAACACAAATCTTTTGAAAATCGATAAAAAAAAATCAAAATCGTCCTAAATCATTAATTCGAATTAATCGATAAAATTAATTAACGCTCACACTCACACATGCATACGGGTACTTGAGAGGTAATGTCCGCACTGAAGCAGAGCGGAGCAGAGCAGAGCGGAGAAAACAAAACGTTCGGAAAGGCTATCGTTAGATAGCGCGACCCGTTTAACGTTAAGTAACTTGTGTTCCGTGGGGAAAGACCGCTCATCACTGCATACAACTTGGTTTAATCCAAATATCCATTCAGAAACGTTGTATTATGAAATAATGTTGTTTGGTGCGAGTTCAGCTGACACTGTTGACACGCCCACTACGCAAAGCGTGTGCGCGCGCACACACACACACACACACACACACACACACACACACACACACACACACACACACACACACACACACACACACACACACACACACACTGCTCCGGTCATGCGTCCACTCAACTCTTGGAAAATACAGCATCAGGCTATTGTTCTAAAAGTATCTCTACTAATAGTATTGAACCGTTTTTAACAGCTGAGTATTGGGTGGGACATTCTGATTTAAGAACTTTCTAAATAAAATAGAAAGTCCCAAAATAGTACATTTATCTGACTGCTTGTATTACCGGTAATTGATCAAAATGTAGCCATGTGCAGTAATATAGTTATATAAAAGAATAATAAAGCAATGTCGATTCTGTTCTCAATAAAATAAAATAAATCTTGCAAAATAATAAAAAAGAACCGATAAGAGTATCGATAAAGTACCGAACCGTTAAGCAGTATCAATAAGAGTAGTAGTATCGATAAAATCCTAACGATACCCATCCCTAATGAACACTGTTAATACACTGTTATCAATGAAAGAAGAAATGTTTGCAGCTGTGGTAATACTTCAGTTGGTTCATTATAAAAGATACAAACCTGAAAACAAAAGCACTTAAATGTTAAATAAAAGGACCACAGTAATGAGGCAGGAGGAACATATTTGTTTGCACTATAATGGTAAAAAAAGATTCTGTGCCCCTAAATATTTCACTTAGGGGCACAGGTGCCCCTAGTGAAAAAGCTTAGCGTACAGCCCTGATACTTGCGAAATGTGTTTAGTCCCTTGTTTGAGCCGAATCTGGGTTTAACATGATTTGTGGAGCTCCCTCTGGTGTTGTGGTTGTGGTATTCACTGACTTTTGGGAAGTATTTTGACATGTACATGGGTACCTTAGTGGTGTAGTGTATCTTGTAGACCAGGCCCATTGCAAGTTGCTGTACTCTGTCGTCTACTCTAAGCCATCCTAGGTTGTCAAAGTGGGCAGGGGTGAGGTGGGTTCTAGGAGTAAGGTCAAGCAGTAGTCTGACCAGTTAGTTTTGAGATGTTTGTAATCTCGCCATTGAGGTGCTTTGGTACCATGAGGCGTGCAAGCATAGTCGTAGTACCCTTAAATGAGTGCTCCTGCCAGAGTCTTCAGGGTATTCTTGTTTACCAGAGAGGAGATTCGGTACAAGAATCTAGTTCGTTGGCACTTTTTCGATTACATTGGATGCCATTTTGTCACAGGAAAGATTTGCCTCTAGGATGGAACCCAGGTATGTAATTTCATCTTTCCTTGTGACAATATTGTCACCCACTGTAACTGAGAAGCCGTCGGTCTTGCTGAGTTTGTTATTTGAACCGAAGAGAATGGACTCTGTTTTACCCAGGTGTAATGATAGTTTGTTATCAGCGAGCCAGGTGTAGATTCTGCCGAGTTCCGAGCTGAGGGTTTTTTCAACCTGTAACTTGTTCTTGTCAGAGACCAGCAGGGCTGAGTCGTCCGCGAACAGGAACAAGTTGCAGTCACAAGCTGACGACATGTCATTTGCATAAATTAGGAACAGTAGCGGTTCTAGTATGCTTCCTTGTGGAACACCACAGCTCACTGGGAGGGGGGGGGGATAGGGTACCGTTTACCTCCACCATCTGTTCTCTCCCCTCCAGGTAGGATTGCATCCAGCTCACTGAACTATCAAAAGTTTGCTTTTAGCTTGTCAATCAGAATGGAGTGATTGACAGTGTCGAAGGCCTTTTGTAGGTCCAGCATGACCATGCCGCAGTATTTGCCCGCGTCCACCTCTTGTTTGATGTGGTCGTTCAAATAGAGAAGGCATGTGTCAGTGGAGTGGGATGTTTTGAAGCCAGATTGGAATTCGTAGATTAGATTTGTGTGTAATGCTTGGTTCTGTATTACCCTCCTGAAAGTGTGCCTCATACAGTAAAAAGTTACAGAATAAAGACCAAACACTACTAAATATACAAACCCCTCTGCAGCGCTGTCACGCCTCACCACCTGTCTTGGGGAGATAAAGACATGGATGAACAGCAACTTCCTCCAACTAAACAGCAAAAAAACCGAGGCACTTCTCATTGGCACCCCTCACCAGGTTCAGTCTTCATCCATATCACATCTCACCTTTGACGGCCAGGTCATCCCCCTCTCCCCCACAGTCACAAATCTGGGTGTTTGATTTGACCCCCACCTGACCTTCAACATCCACATGAAACACCTCTGCAAGACCTCATTCTATCACCTAAAAAATATATCAAAACTCCATCCAACTCTAACCCTGTCAGACGCAGAGCAGCTTGTCCGTGCCTTTATCTCCTCAAGACTGGACTACTGTAACGGACTCTTCATCGGGATTCCTGGCAAGAGCATCCAAAGACTGCAATACATCCAGAACAGCGCTGCCAGGATCCTGATGAGAGTCTGTAAACACAATCACATAACCCCCATCCTCCACTCACTACAGATTCAGATTCAGATTAAGATTCAGATTACTTTATTCACCATTTTATACAGGTACAAAATGGAATGTGATTTGACATTACAGTGCATACTCTTTTTCACAATTAAGAACAATACAACAGTAAATAAATAATTTTAAGTAAAGTGCAAGACAGGACAGAACAGTGAGACAACAATAAGACTGTGAAAGTGCGGTGGTTGGGGACATGGATACAGTGCAACACAAAGTTCAAGTCCAGAAGTCCAGCCCTAGCAGCTCGCCATCGAGGGGGGAGGGGGGGGGGGCAGGGGGACACCTGACTCGTTTACCAGGCGAGCTGCTGAGGGCGACACTGGCTCCCCGTCTCATCCCGGATCAATTACAAAATCCTGATGCTCGCCCATAACTGCATAAACGGACACGCACCCCTCTACCTTCTGGAACTCATCACTCCACAATCCTCCACCCGCACCCTCAGATCCGCAGGTAGCCTGCTCCTCTGGGTCCCCAGTACCAGGCTCTGCACCCTGGGGGACCCTCAGATCTGCAGGTAGCCTGCTCCTCCAGGTCCCCAGTACCCGGCTCTGCACCCTGGGGGACCCTCAGATCTGCAGGTAGCCTGCTCCTTCAGGTCCCCAGTACCCAGGCTCTGCACCATGGGGGACCCTCAGATCTGCAGGTAGCCTGCTCCTTCAGGTCCCCAGTACCCGGCTCTGCACCCTGGGGGACCCTCAGATCTGCAGGTAGCCTGCTCCTTCAGGTCCCCAGTACCAGGCTCTGCACCCTGGGGGACCCTCAGATCTGCAGGTAGCCTGCTCCTTCAGGTCCCCAGTACCCGACTCTGCACCATGGGGGACCCTCAGATCTGCAGGTAGCCTGCTCCTCCAGGTCCCCAGTACCAGGCTCTGCACCCTGGGGGACCCTCAGATCTGCAGGTAGCCTGCTCCTTCAGGTCCCCAGTACCAGGCTCTGCACCCTGGGGGACCCTCAGATCTGCAGGTAGCCTGCTCCTTCAGGTCCCCAGTACCCGGCTCTGCACCCTGGGGGACCCTCAGATCTGCAGGTAGCCTGCTCCTTCAGGTCCCCAGTACCCGGCTCTGCACCCTGGGGGACCCTCAGATCTGCAGGTAGCCTGCTCCTTCAGGTCCCCAGTACCCGGCTCTGCACCCTGGGGGACCCTCAGATCTGCAGGTAGCCTGCTCCTTCAGGTCCCCAGTACCAGGCTCTGCACCCTGGGGGACCCTCAGATCTGCAGGTAGCCTGCTCCTTCAGGTCCCCAGTACCAGGCTCTGCACCCTGGGGGACACTCAGATCTGCAGGTAGCCTGCTCCTTCAGGTCCCCAGTACCCGGCTCTGCACCATGGGGGACCCTCAGATCTGCAGGTAGCCTGCTCCTTCAGGTCCCCAGTACCCAGGCTCTGCACCCTGGGTGACCCAGCCTTCTGCACGGCTGCACCACGCCTGTGGAACAGCCTCCCCATCCAGCTGAGGGCGCCACAGAGCCTGGACTCTTTTAAAGCAGGCCTGAAAACCTACCTGTTCAAAAAGGCCTTTGACTGTTAGCTTTTTTATTTTTATTTTCTTGTGCTGTTGTTTTTTTCATTCTCTGTTTATACTATGTTTTTAATTAACTATGTTCTATTTTTATGTTATTTTTATTCTGTATTTTATTTGTTTTACTAATAACTATTTTATTTCTTAAACTATGTGTTAACCCTGTAGTGTAGCACTTTGGGATCCCAGCGAACAAAAAGGTCATTACAAATTCAATCTATTATTATTATTATTATTATACAATATACAAAACAAAATATTTACAAAATGCAAAAATGACGTATAGAGGTACTGCAAATCTTTAGTAATAAATAGATAAAATATGGCGTAGTAGTTAAAACGGGTTTAAAGTGTCTAAAGTGAATGTTAAAGGTGAATGTTTAAAGGGAGTGTGTGCATGTGGATGTTATGTCCAATGAGTGTAGAGTTGCATTAATTTATGCTAAACATTAATGGGATATTGTTGTGCAGTCATTGACCCTAAAGGCCATTATCAACCCCCCCTCCCTCTTCCCCCCCCCTTTCAACAGGCACACCTCATTCAGACGCCACCTGCCTCGTCAGATGAACGTCACCAGCATCGACTTCAGCATGGACGCCATGCCGCCCATCCGCCAGTCCTCCACGGCCAGCATCGGGCGAATAAAACCCGAACTCTACAAGCAGAAGTCCGTGGACTCGGAGGACGGCCCCAGAGAGCCGGTGGAGACCTGCGGCAAGCTGAGCTTCGCCCTGTGCTACGACTACGAGGAGCAGGCCCTGGTGGTGAGGATCCTCAAGGCTCTGGACCTGCCGGCCAAGGACTTCACGGGCACCTCCGACCCCTACGTGAAGATCTACCTGCTGCCGGAGCGCAAGAAGAAGTACCAGACGCGCGTTCACCGCAAGAACCTCAACCCCATGTTCGACGAGACGTTCCGCTTCCCCGTGACCTACGACGAGCTCTGCAGCCGCAAGCTGCACTTCAGCGTCTACGACTTCGACCGCTTCACCAGCCACGACATGATCGGCGAGGTGGTGGTGGACAACCTCTTCGAACTCTCCGACCTCTCCAGGGAGGCCGTGGTGTGGAAGGACATTCACGCGGCCACGACGGTGAGTACTCTGGGGCCCGGGACACAATCATGTACAAGGATGCTCTTCGGATCAGATTACATTCAGTTCAAATGTGTTGTCGACAGGGCTGCAACGATTAGTCGACATAATCGACGATGTCGATTATGAAAAATCGTCGAGATATTGTTGCGTCGATTAGTCATAATATTTTTTTTTGCACTACCTACTGTATCTTTGTGAAAGTGGCTTCTCAGCTCTGGTCCAGCCAGCTCGCGTGAATATTAAAGGCAACCAACTTGTGTTCAGCTTTTCGTTCAGCGTTTCTCTGATTGGCCACACGGCCAATCAATCAATCCACTAGCACACGCCCTTGCGGCAAGAGAGACGCGGCAGGAGCGCTGGTCGAACCAGCGGTGTTCTGTTGTGTGACTGTACTAAACTCTTCCAAGACTTCTTAGCTTGACTTCTTAGCAAGACTTCTTAGCTTAACATAACAGACCGACAGTAAGTTTGGGGGAACTAATCTCAAAGAGTCTCAAAGCAACTCTGAGGTCATGCTCAATGTCCAATCTGTTCCTCTGCTTTGTCTTCAGCTGGACCAGAGCTGAGAAGCCACTTTCACAAAGATAGGTAGTGAAAAAAATAAAAAATCTTTATTTTTTTAATATTTTTTATAAATATTATTGTTTTTCGATTAGTCGACTAATCGAAAAAATTTATCGACAGATTAGTCGACTACCAAAATAGTCATTAGTTGCAGCCCTAGTTGTCGTTATACAGCACGAGTACAGTACAACCAGAGTGCAAATGTAGCAGTAGTAATATACAATGTACAGGTGATTAAACCGGGTATAGAATATATCAATTAGTACCACTGAGTGATAGTGCTAATCAGATGTGTGTACAGAGTTGTAGTGTTATATCCAGTGATACAGGTATAGAGACACTATGGTAATAAGTAGGGATGTTCGATATTGGCTTTTTTACCGATACCGATATACTGATATTGTCCAACTCTTAATTTCCGATACCGATATCAACCGATCAACAGGGTCCCCCCCCCCCCCCAAAACGGACTAATTTCAGGTAATTAACATTACATATCTCTTGTCGTGGAATTAACACAACATTATGCATACTTTTGACAATAAATAAAATCAGAATCTGTTCTTACTTGCTTGCCTGGGTAAATAAAGGTTAAATAAATGTAAAAACCGATACCGATATTTTCCGATATCACATTTTAATGCCAATATCGGCCGATAATATCGGGCATCCCTAGTAATAAGTCATACTGGCTAGCGGTATACATAACTAGTAAGAGTTGGTAAGGGATATGTACAGATATGATACCTGATATGATGTCAGGTTTTACAGTGCCTGCCAAGTGTACTACCACCCACAGCTCAGGCTGTGCCATTGAATGAGAGTGTACCAGACACCGAAAGTAAACAGGAAACCCCTGGTGTGTCGCCAGATAAACGAATATCTTTAAGAGAACTGTCGTACCTTCACCGCAGGGAGTTTAAGCTCCAGGGAGGTCAGATAGGAGACCAGGGATCAGACATTAGTTACAACAGTGTCTGCAAACAGATCGACGAAGGTCTGAAGGAGCAATTCAGCGATGCAGAGGTTGTTAGAGCAGTATTAGATATGTAAAAAGGATTATATGCAGGTATGTACCGACAGATGTGGATAAATATATACTGTATATATGGTAAGTATATATATATATATATATATATATATATATATATACGGTTTATACAGCGTTGTTGTACATGCTATCATATAGAGTTATATGGGTTATATGCAGGTGTCTAAGTAGGTATGTAGACAGGATTATATGCAGGTACATTCAGACATGGATATGGGTATGTATGCGTTAAATATAAATATATATATGGTATATACAGCATTATTGTACATGCTATCATACAGAGTTATTATGGGTAGACTGTAGTTTGAGGTAGGTAGTTGTGCTTTGTGCGGAGATGGCTTGATTAATGGAGTAAACTCGGACTGGCATGGCCACCGAGGAAAGGATGAAAAGAGGACACTTGTTTATCTCGAAGGATACCGGTGCCGTGTTTTCTCAGAAAGCTTCAATCAGTGAAATATTCTACTAGACCCGTTTTGAAAGCTTCAATTCATCAACTCTTGTATTATAACGCTGCTGGCGGGACAAAACCTCATAACTCCATTTAATTTTTTTTTATATAAATCAACTCCGTAGATCATCCTCCATATGTGTGTGTGGGTTTTACAAAGTTTAAACAATGGGAAAGCATTAAACCGATCATCTGTCTAAACCTCCTAACTCTATTCGCCCTCAAATCTGTGTTCGTTTTTTTCATCTGCTGAAAAGTTGGGTTTTTGGAGTTATGAGGTTTTGTCCCGCCAGCAGCGATAAGACATTTGAATTTGTCTACCGTAGTCATTTAGCTGCTTTTATCCAAAGCGACTTACTCATTGTGAACAATAAGTCAGCAGGAGGGTCAGTGGCATCGTTCGTCAAATAGTGTCGAAGTTGAGTGCATAGTAGTACAGACATATTAGCATGATAGGTAGTAGTATAAGGATAGTAACATAGTACATAGTGGTAAGGTACATAATAGTAAAATATAGTTATTTATTTATTTTTAATTTCAGAAGTAGAAGTAGAAAGCTTTATTGTCATTGCACAACACAGTACACAACGGAATGTGTTTGTGCAGCACCTAAAATGATACCTACATACTGTACACACATTACCACACAACACATTCCATGTACCCATACACACACTATACATAAATGAGTGTACCCATACTCCCTACTAGGCATGGGCCGGTTACCGTGGTTTCAAAACGTTGCAGTGTCAAAACCACTAAAATTACATTCTGACGGTAGGCACGATGGCATAAGTATAAAGAATTCCGACCTTAGCTTTATGTATTTATTGAATTTACCATTCACACACAACTCAAGCACTCGACAGGTCATGCAGATATATAGGTAGTTAGGTCGATTATTTACCTGGAATACAAACAGATATAGAAACGGCAATGATTAGCAACATGTAATCTGCATATACAAATAATAATTAGTGTCTTGTAATCTGCATATACAAATGATAAACCGGATGAATAAAATACATTTGTTTTACAAAAACATACCGTTAGCGTCTTTGAGTATTTGGGAAAAGCGCTATATAAATCCGATGTAATATTATTAGCCAGCTGTGAGATTTCGACTGAAGGACCGTTAAGTTGCGTTTACTGACAAGCCGAAAGTAACACTTCTGACGCAGCACAAGCTGGTCTCATCACAAATACTCAATTTCCCTCGGAAAATGTAACAGTAAATATACAAATCACCCAGTTACTTAGGTTACAACTTCTAAATGCAGATTAAGATGCCAAACTACTTGAATCTTAAACTAGATAGCAACACATCACGCTGACCCGGAAGTAGTTTAACTGTTTACAGACTTGGATTCATGTTCCAGCTCTTGCCGCAAATGCCCACTAGAGGGCACCGGGCGGTAAAATATACATGCAAAAACGGTGATATAATATATTGTCTGAGTGTAGAGCCATATGAAATCCGCGTTCACGGAATCGCAGACGGAATCACGGAATTGACCAATAAAAATGGAATCAACTGCAAAACTTGGAATATTGCAGAATTTGGCCTAATCTGGACTGAAATTCCGTTTTTGGGTGGAACGTTTGTTGCAAAGCAAACATGACCGGGGAGGCGGGGACCGCTGCGTGTTACACACAACACGCAGCAGTGTCCAAGCGCCTCGCTGCTTCGGTGTTAACGTCGTCAAGAAGCTAAGAAATTCCGCAATAAGCCCTAAATTCAGAGCAGAGCAGTATCTTGACTTTTATGCCTCCGGCGATAAGGTGTTTTGCAAATTCTGTCAACGTGCCGCGGACTGGACCCGCAAAAACACGTGCAACACTATTGTGATTAAATAGCTATGTAACGTTACAGTACATAGGACTATAGATGGAAATGATAGCTTCTAGCTAAATCTGGTGCACCCATCCATTTGTTTAATGCAAACGATTGTCAGTACACACTGTCCTTTATAAACGAAATAAACTAAACTAAAGGTGCCTAAATTATGCATTACTATATTTCATCACAATATAATAGATATACTGTAGCTAGGCTACTTGGGCTGCAACTAACGATTATTTTGGTAGTCGACAAATCTGTCGATTATTTTTTCGATTCGTCGACTAATCTAACGATTATTTCTGTCACACCCTCCATCTCTGCTTCCTGTGGGCGCGGCTCCTTTTCCGGGCTCTTAGCAGACTTCTTAGCTTAACATAACAGACCGAC
>NW_028174413.1:12500-15000 GCF_963971535.1 Notolepis coatsorum | reverse complement strand
CGACTGAACTAAAACATCATTGTACTGCATCTTTAAAGACATTCCTGCGCATTACACTCTGGACCAAGTGAGATTAAAACTGTGGCGCCTCAATGATTTGACACGTCTGCTTGTCTGTCAAGTGTATCTTCTCATTCACCCAACTGTATACTGTGCATTCAGATCATCTGCAGTGTGTCCTGTCAGTCCTGCATTATAACGTCATATTGTGTTGTATTGGTGACAGTGCGTTGCGTCACCCGTCACACATCACAGGTGGAGTTAGCATGTTCTCTCCGTGTTACGCGCACGTTTCCTCCACACCATAAAAGACAAGCATGCTCAGCACACACGCTCTTGCCGTTACCCTCGAGCAAGGCATTAGAACTGGAGTTGGTCCCCAGGACCGGACTTGCTCCTAAATAGTTAGGATGGGTTAAATGCAGAGGACGTTTATGCACTAATGCCTAATTGTAGAGTTCTAGAGTTAGTGCTTGTTCTCTCCCTCCCTCCCTCCCTCCCTCCCTCCCTCCTCTCCTCTCCTCCTCTTTTTATGGGTTGTTCACAGAGGCCAGTACAGGCCATGTCTTGTCTTAGTCATGAACAGCACATTGTCGGGCCCAACATGGCTCAGTACAACTATGATACCCCCACTCTAGTATAAATACCCCCCTACTCTAATATAAATACCCCCCACTCCAATATAAATCAACACACTCTCCGTCTTCAACATTTATTACATTTATCCATCCTATATATTTAAACAGGTGGTCGGGATTTAACCATTTTCATCTGGCTTCCTATAGGGGAATGATGTCTGAGAAGCTGGTCTCAAGTCAGTCTGGGGGGGGTTCCTCCACTGTCAGAACGTGTTTCAGAGAAGCTGGTCTCAAGTCACTCTGGGGGGGTTCCTCCACTGTCAGAACGTGTTTCAGAGAAGCTGGTCTCAAGTCAGTCTGGGGGGGTTCCTCCACTGTCAGAACGTGTTTCAGAGAAGCTGGTCTCAAGTCAGTCTGGGGGGGTTCCTCCACTGTCAGAACGTGTTTCAGAGAAGCTGGTCTCAAGTCAGTCTGGGGGGGTTCCTCCACTGTCAGAACGTGTTTCAGAGAAGCTGGTCTCAAGTCAGTCTGGGGGGGTTCCTCCACTGTCAGAACGTGTTTCAGAGAAGCTGGTCTCAAGTCAGTCTGGGGGGGTTCCTCCACTGTCAGAACGTGTTTCAGAGAAGCTGGTCTCAAGTCAGTCTGGGGGGGTTCCTCCACTGTCAGAACCTGTTTCAGAGAAGCTGGTCTCAAGTCAGTCTGGGGGCATGTATCACTGCTACTACACACAGAATCAGGAAGCCAGGAGAGCTCACCGTGCGACAGACAGAACCGTACAGGCTCTATCATACAGGCTCTACTGTACAGGCTCTACTGTACAGGCTCTACCATACAGGCTCTACTGTACAGGCTCTACCATACAGGCTCTACTGTACAGGCTCTATCATACAGGCTCTACCATACAGGCTCTACTGTACAGGCTCTACCATACAGGCTCTACTGTACAGGCTCTACCATACAGGCTCTACTGTACAGGCTCTACTGTACAGGCTCTACCATACAGGCTCTACTGTACAGGCTCTACCATACAGGCTCTACTGTACAGGCTCTATCATACAGGCTCTACTGTACAGGCTCTACTGTACAGGCTCTACCATACAGGCTCTACCATACAGGCTCTACCATACAGGCTCTACCGTACAGGCTCTACCGTACAGGCTCTACTGTACAGGCTCTACCATACAGGATCTACTGTACAGACTCTACTGTACAGGCTCTACCGTACAGGCTCTACTGTACAGGCTCTACCATACAGGCTCTATCATACAGGCTCTACTGTACAGGCTCTACCATACAGGCTCTACCATACAGGCTCTATCATACAGGCTCTACTGTACAGGCTCTACCATACAGGCTCTACTGTACAGGCTCTACCATACAGGCTCTATCATACAGACTCTACTGTACAGGCTCTACCATACAGGCTCTACTGTACAGGCTCTACCATACATGCTCTATCATACAGGCTCTACTGTACAGGCTCTACTGTACAGACTCTACCATACAGGCTCTATCATACAGGCTCTACTGTACAGGCTCTACCATACAGGCTCTACAAGTCAAGTCAAGTCAAGAGTTTTAATTGTCACGGCATACAAGTATACAATGAAATGCGGGTGGTCTTGCCCGCAACGATGTGCAATACAGTGTTACAACATATAATAGAATCCAATAAAAAAAAAACATTGTGCAATAAACAGGTAACAGGTAACATGGTGTGACATCTCGGTATCTGTACATAGTTATTTACAGAGCATATAGGACATGCTAGGTAGCTTTGGTAGTGCAATACACTGTTCCTGTTATTCTAATTTAAAGTGGCCTTTCCTTTTGGCCATAAGTGTGCGGCATGAGTGTGTGCACGCTCATGTTAAAGTGTTAAGTGGCTGCTAGTGTGTGAGCGTGCACAGCGTGCGTGTCGT
>NW_028174413.1:0-2500 GCF_963971535.1 Notolepis coatsorum | reverse complement strand
CCCCTGGCCGACGCATAGAATTATATAGAAGTATATCTTCTTTGTGAACTATCCACTATCCGGATTTGCAAAGTAAACATAAAACACAGCGACACTCGAGGAGGTTATCTTGAGATTGCGGCAGAAAAAGGTCTCGAACCTAGTTCCAAGAACCAAGTACCGAGAGCCTAAATGAGACTTGAGAGAAAAGTGCTTTAGTAAAAGTAAATTTAGAATCACTGAAGCAGAACACCGAGCCCCCCTCTTGTTGTTTTAAGAGCATAATGAATCATCAGGAGGTTTAAAAGGCTTTGTACTGACCCCCCCCCCCCCCCACACCACACACACACACACACACACTTTAGACGTGTTAACACACATGTCGGTGTGTATTATTGATGAGCGAGCTTGAGGTCGGGCTTAGTAGATTAAATAAGAATACTAAAGGCCGGGTAGGGAGCAGATCAGTCATGAATTATTGGCAGAATATGCTGCACCAGGGAATCTCAATTTAAATGGAGAGAAGTGTGTGTGTGTGTCTGTGTGCGCATGTGTGTGTCTGTGTGTGTGTATGTATGTGTGTGCGTGCGGTAATGCACATAGAGAATTAAACACAGTAGTATACACATACTGTAGGCGCATGTGCGCGCACACACACACACACACACACACACGCACACACACACACACACACACACACACACACAGACACACACACACACACACACACACACACACACACACACACACACACACACACACACACACACACACACACACAAACACACCCATGCATAGACACTCTAGACAAGACTTGATCATGTATACTCACTCTAAAAGACAACATTGTCCTTATGCATACACACACTCATGCACACTCCCATACAGGGTACACACCCATACAGGGTACACACCCATACAGGGTACACACTAGGGATGCTCGATATTGGCTTTTTTACCGATACCGATATACCGATATTGTCCAACTCTTAATTTCCGATACCGTTATCAACCGATATCAACCGATACCGATATATGCAGGGTTCTCCCCCCCCCAAAATTGAATAATTTCAGGTAATTAACATATTAACATTACATATCTCTTGTTGTGGAATTAACACAACATTATGCATACTTTTGTCAATAAATAAAATCAGAATTTGTTCTCACTTGCTTGCCTGGGTAAATAAAGGTTATAGAAATGTAAATAATTTTTTTATTATTATTATTATAAAAATTTTTTTTAACCGATACCGATATTTTCCGATATCACATTTTAATGCCAATATGGCCGATAATATCGGTAGGCCGATAATATCGGTAGGCCGATAATATCGGACATCCCTAGTACACACCCAGACAGGGTACACCCCCATACAGGGTACACACCCATGCAGGGTACACACCTATACGAAAAATACAGTAAACTTTCACACAAGCATAAGCTCCTATAGAAGTGTTGAAAATCAGACAGAAAATCGTACACACACCCCTATGAGTGCAGCTGTGGATAACTGCCCTTTGACTTGTATTCTTCTTTTTCACGCTATTTCATGACCTTGTATTTCTAGTTTATATATTTTATTAAGTACTTTGTCGACACACGCTGTACTCGTGTACAAACATAAAAAAACGCTCACTGTGACGCCTTGACGCCTCCAAGAGAGTATTATTAAATGATTGCAAATCAAACCATGCTAATTTATATATCCTCATTTATACAGTGAGACCTTCAGCAGCAGGAGCTATTGATGAATAATGTGAGAAAAACAGAGTCTCTCTCCTCCTCCTCCTCCTCATGCCTGGCTGCAGTCAGAGTATCTCTCCACCTCCTCATGCCTGGCTGCAGTCAGAGTCTCTCTCTCCACCTCCTCCTCATGCCTGGCTGCAGTCAGAGTCTCTCTCTCCACCTCCTCATGCCTGGCTGCAGTCAGAGTCTCTCTCTCCTCCTCCTCATGCCTGGCTGCAGTCAGAGTCTCTCTCCTGCCTCCTCCTCATGCCTGGCTGCAGTCAGAGTCTCTCTCCACCTCCTCATGCCTGGCTGCAGTCAGAGTCTCTCTCCGCCTCCTCCTCATGCCTGGCTGCAGTCAGAGTCTCTCTCCGCCTCCTCCTCATGCCTGGCTGCAGTCAGAGTCTCTCTCCACCTCCTCCTCATGCCTGGCTGCAGTCAGAGTCTCTCTCTCCACCTCCTCATGCCTGCAGGCTGCAGTCAGAGTCTATCTCTCCTCCTCCTCATGCCTGGCTGCAGTCAGAGTCTCTCCTGCCTCCTCCTCATGCCTGGCTGCAGTCAGAGTCTCTCTCCTCCTCCTCCTCATGCCTGGCTGCAGTCAGAGTCTCTCTCCTGCCTCCTCCTCATGCCTGGCTGCAGTCAGAGTCTCTCTCCACCTCCTCCTCATGCCTGGCTGCAGTCAGAGTCTCTCTCCTCCTCCTCCTCATGCCTGGCTGCAGTCAGAGTCTCTCTCCACCTCCTCCTCATGCCTGGCTGCAGTCAGAGTCTCTCTCCACCTCCTCATGCCTGGCT
>NW_028174414.1:0-31940 GCF_963971535.1 Notolepis coatsorum | reverse complement strand
CATAAATAAATAACTTGAATTCAGCTTTTTAAATTGACAAATGTGAAGTGTTTGCCTTGCTAAATGAGCAATAATATGCCTCATGTTTATTTAGTGAACCTATTGTCATTCATACACCTATGCATTCAAACATTTATGAATTAATTTCCATCATTGTCCATTGAAATAAGCCCCTTTCACATCTCATGAACCATTTGTCGTGGAGACTTATGGGAGGTGTCAATGAACTCAGTACAGACTACTACAGCACTTTCATACAGTACTTATTCACGTCCCCATGCTTACATATGTAATAGTGTGATGGTGTAATGATCTAATAGTGTGTAATAATGTGTACTCTAATAGTGTACTAGTGTAAAAGTGTGTAATAATGTAATACTGTGCTCCTTTCATATCGTAAGGTTATGTATATAACCAAGTTCTATGAATACTGGTGACGCTCAGCGTCATCTGCACTAACCTCACTTCGTGCACAGCACTGAATAAAAATCCACAATGTACCTTTACATACCAGCATCCATCTGGCCACACCCCTATCCGCTTACCTTCATAAGCAGGTGTGTGGTTACCTACTCGCCTCCTTCCCAAACTTTCACCACAAGGCGAGGTCAAGGGCCGCAGTGGCGTCCTGACGCTGAGCATCACCAGTATTCATAGAACTTGGTTATATACATAACCTTACGTTCTATATCATACTGGCTCCGCTCAGCGTCATCTGCACTACAGGAGCTGAGCGGGAGCCAGAAGCTCGACAAATGTACCCCGCTGAGGCCCCCCACAACCATCAGACCGGAGAGGACCGACCCCCCCCGACCCTCCCTAATAGAGGACGGGAGGGAGACGGATCCGACTGTGCGAAGAGAAACTCGAGCAACTCAACGCACAGGGTGAGCAGACCGTGGCTTGACCCCACGACTACGCACACGCACAACCCGCATGCCACCAGGGAACGAACGGAAGGAACAACCCTCGTTACTGCCCCCAAAATCACGGGGTCAAGAGCAAACTCAACCCCGTGGCAAGGCCGTGGCAAGGCCGTAGCAGCAGAGCGCGAAGGAAGACCCAGACCCACTGAAGGGACTGGATCCCCTGGAAAAAGGGGGCCCGGAGAGGTCAATGACTAAACTATAGCGGAAGCAGGCAGCGCACCGGGGAGACGACCCCAGAGGGGTCGATCCCTTAAACCAGGCAGCAGGCTTTAGACCCGAGCCTGGAGCACTGCGGACGAGACAGGCGCCAAAGGGGTCAACTGAAAACAGCATCCCGGCGGAAGGGGCGTATGCTGGCATTGTTGCGCACCATGACAAAGCCTCCATAAAAAAAAAAACCACCCAGAGGGGTCGAGGCAGAGAAGGCTGACACGATTGGCAGACGTCATGAACGTGCAGGGGCACACTCAACCGGGTAACCCGGGAGTTGACTCTGCTCCAACACACCACGGAATCAATCACCCTCTTGGTACCACATGCGGTGGTTGTTCCTATAACCCCTCAAGAAAAAACTCCAAAACACACCTGCGGGTATACACTGGCTATACCGCAGTACAAGTGTTTCAGTTTTCAAAAAGGGTTATTCCAGGCCTACGGGTCAACGAAATATTACTTCGGACCGGGCCCGGCGGCTCGGGAAGCACACAGGGTCACCAGAGGAGAGGAGGTCCAAAAGACCACCCCAACAGCCCCCTCTTCGCCATGCGTGAGAGAGAAGCGAAAAGAAAGGAGAACCAGCCCCTTCATGATAGTGCCAGGTACAACCTGTACCCAACAAAGGGTCTCCATAACGCCCAACCCTGTGACACCCGGGCCGACCCGGCATTTTTTCCCCCGAAAAAAGCACAAGTCCCTCAGGGTACCAGAACAGCAGATCTGCGTCCCCGGCGGACAACGGGTTAACTGACCTGGACCAGCGTGACCAGAACCAGTCCCGTGCCCTAACCACGCCGACATCCCCACTCCAGGAGAGGGGCTAGGTATGCGTGTCGATCTAAAACATGAAAAGAGGGCGCCACCCAGACGGTCCCATTCGTACCGCGCTCAGTGGCCCACCCCAAGGGCGTGAGACCCCTCTACCTATGTTCTGATCTATTCCGTTAACATCCCCCAGATATAAACGAGAATCCGTCGAGACCCAGTAACAGGCGCTCGGAAGAGAAAAAAAAAACATCCCAGTTGCCCTATAAAAACGCTGTTTTAATAACGAGCAACCAAGGCGTACTAGCCTCCTGCGTGATTCTTATCAGAAAACACCCCGAGCCAGCACTATGTACGCGTCGAGACCCAAACACATCAATGGATAGTCTAACCAGACACCAGACATTGGTCCTTCAAGTCGCCTGGGAGAACGACAAGAAGTTGTCGTGCTTCATAATCTTCACTCTTTTTATTATTAAAAATAAAGAAACACCGACTGACATGAATCCCACGTGACGCGGCCAAGGGTAAAAATGGTTTACATTCTTACATCCCACCACCCTCACCACAGAGAGGAGACGGGAATCCTCAGAGAGACTTCCCACGTGAGCCACAGATTGAAAAGTCACGGTAACATTGAGTCATGTGACCAACAGACTCAAGTCACACGTGGTGTAGTGGTTAACACTGTCGCCTCACAGCAAGAAGGTCCAGGGTTCGATTCCCGCTTGGGGACCAGGTTTCCATGATGCCAGGTACCCAGGTGGGGTATCTCCCAGGCCTTTCTGTGTGGAGTTTGCATGTTCTCCCCGTGCTCGCAAGGGTTTCCCCCCCGATAAGATAAACCCAATGGAAAAACATGCACAACAACAGATTGCTAACGCTGTGGCGTCCTTGACGAAGACGGACAGGAGCACTTGGATTGGTCCCCTGGCGCAGCTCACGTTGACGCCTGTCTGCTCCCGGCTGCCCTTGGGGGGGGAAGGACGACGGGATGGGTTAATCGCAGAGACGAATCGCATCTGCGATTCTAAAGAGACAATGCATGCGTGTGTGTTCCGGTGTGTGTGCTAAAAAAACTAACCGCTGTGTGTACCGCTAAAACATTGAGTGTCGTTGCATGCCGAATAAAGACCTCTGCAACAGGTCCTGCATTATTAAATATCGAGCGTAGTAGAACAGTAAGTTCCTACGCTCTGCCCCGACAACTTGACAATGACAGACCCTACATACGGGTCTGAAAAAACTCACGGAAGCCGTCGTCCAATAGAAACGTGCCTAGTGACATTTTCTATGACGGGGGAAACCCATGACTCAACCGCCCGTGATAGGTGCAGAGTCAGGGAAACCCTTCCCCCCCCCTGTGCCAAGCTGCCTAACAGCTTGGCCCTGACCGAATGAAAAGAGAGTCCAAGAAACCCCCTGACCAATCAGAAGAGGGAAGGAGGGGTTTATCCGGTACCCCCTCGCAAGCCCAACCCTTGCATATGACAACAACAAAATAGCCATATGATACCTTAAGTAGCCAGTATGCTAATGAACAGCGCAAAGCTAATTCAATGCACGCTAGCCACAGACACGTCTGTGAACAGGGTTTATAACAAGGCCAAGTTATGTATGTGTGAACCCGACACCCGTGTTTATGTTGCAAGACACAGAAAATCTGATAGAGAGAGAGAGCGGCCTGAACCGCAGTACCTTTTCACACACAAGCATTACTGCAGACCAACACAATAGTGTTGCGGCTCAATATCACTGTTTAAGCAACAGAGCACACAACTAACCTCTACCTTTATGTGAAGATTCAGGTCGAGGCAGAAAAACCCTTTTTCAACCGAGTGTAAGCTGCAGGCCTTGCTTAAGATCTAACAGGAGGGACTCTTTATTTCTTATAAACAAAATCATATTTGGGCCGGGAAGGGAACAGGGGGGGACCACAGAGGGAAAAAGTCATTACTTTCAGCGACGCCTGCCACGAGCCGCTTGGGACTTGCCACCCCGGGGAGCCCCGGAGGGACGGTAAAGGATAGGAGGCTGGTCACGACGATCCCTACCGTCACCTCCGGGCGTAGATGGGCCGGCTGCAGTGGCGGAGGCGCCCTCTCTCCTCCTGGCCTTCTTTGCCGAAGGTCCAGCAGTGGCGGTGGTAGCAGCGGCGGCTACGGCGGCGGAACCCCAACGACGAGCCTGCCGTCTGACTCCACCAGCGACATCGGGCGGGGGGAAATGAGGCTGGGCAACGGAACGCTCCTCCTGCATCTCCCTGCAGGTTGAGGTCATCAACTGCAGTGCCGACCCGAAAAGTCCAGCATCGGAGAGGGGTGCCGTCAGAAGTGGAGTCCTCCTCTTCTCCGGCACACGCGCCTGCTCCAGCCAAAGGTGGCGCTGGACTAGAGTGGCCAGGGCGCGTACTTTCCCAGCGGCTATGGCCTGCGGCTGGATCAGATGCAGGATGGCTCCTGCCGACTGGGCGAGCTGATCATGTTGCAAATCAGTCAGCTCCATACCGCCCGTCAGTATCCCGGACATGAATCTCGCCAGCTGCGCGATGTTAGAAGTGGCAGCCAGAGATTGCGTCGCGGAGATAAATGACTGGTCACTCCAGAAAGCCAACCGCCTTGCCAATTTCCCTTGGGGAACCGGCTTCCGTAACGGCTCCCACACCACCTCAGGACAAAGGAGAGCTGCCATCGGCCTATCAAGCCGAGGCACGCCCTCCTTCATGCCTTCTACCAAACCCACCACCCTTGTGACTTGCACGTAGGCGGGGGTGAGGCCCCTGATGTGGGAGACCACCTGTCCCTGACGGACGTAGGCCTCCATTGAGGGGAAAAATGGACAGACAACGTCCATCCCTCTCACAGGACGGCGTTGCCATAGATGACCTATGAGATCGTCAGGAATAGGAACAGGCAGTGGCTGCGGCAGCGGCACGCCGTTTGCGACTGCCACCGTCGCCATGAGCTCGGGGAACAAAGCACGCAGTTCCCCCTGCATACTTTCCCCCACCGAGCTCGCGTCCCTCACATGCAGCAGACTACTGGTTACAGAGCCACATTCTGATGTGGCTGATAGCAGGGCATCCCGCCGCCGAGTCGGAGGTTCTAACCCAACTTCTGCGTACGAGGAACCCCAAGGAGACCTCTCACCCCCCTCCAGTGTTACCTGGACGGGCGGCGGACATGTCTCCACCGGGGTGTCGAACAAGAACCCGTCCGCGTCTACCATGTAGTCCTCTGTTTCCATCGGCCATGGAGAATCAGACGCATCCTCATCCGGCTCCAGCAACTCACCAAAACCAGGCAGTTCGCATCTACAAGCCACCATCTTGCGACAGGAGCGAGCCGACGCAAAAAGTTTGCGTCTCAAATCCTCCGCCACCAGAGGAGCCGGCCGCCCAACAGCGGACGACTCTCCGGAGGCAAAGGAACCAGAGCCGGATCCAGGCCATCGCACAGGAGACGGCGCTGGTGCACCAGCTCCTTGGAGAGGAAAACTATCTATCGGACGCCTACCGGGCGCGGCTGCCGACCACGAAAGAGGCCTCAACCCCGCTCCAAGACGCACGACAGAGGAGGCAATGGAGAACCGCTGGTGAAGGGTGACGTTGCTAGCGCGACCCTCCGAGGTAAACATTATGACTTAGCTTTTTTCTTTAAAAATGTATGAGAGAAAGAAAAAAGCAAGAAAAAATGTAAACACGTAACTCAACTTTCTTCAGCTAACAACCTCGTCAAGTGGGGTATACAGATGAAGCTTTTAGTATTCCTGGGCGCTTTGCCGCGACGTGCGCACGGTTATATCACGTCGTTTTAATTAATTGTGACCCAGGCTGCTGTTCTGTTTTATGCCGCCAGGAGGCGCAAAGTCGCCCGGCGCGGCGGCGGTCTATTGATTCCTCATTCAACACTGCCTTTGTTTCAATAACACGAGCCACTGTCAACGTTGGGACTGCGCGAGACAGAGAACGTTATTACTTTGGTAACGTTTATTTCTGACTACAGTTAAGTACAGTATTATTACTATCTATTACTACCTACTATGGGCCAGCCGTGTATAGGTGTAACAGAGTTATAATAGTTCAATGGTTGTGATGTCGGAGTTACTGTACAGTAGCGATGCGTCAGGTACTACTTTGTATCACAAACAGTACTGTATTTGCAAAACTGATATGTCATAAATGTATAGATGTACAGTAGCAGTACTGTCTACCTGTATGTCATGTATGTCATTATGAATTGAAAATGGGGGACCCTGATGTAAACAAGACGACAGAGAGACGTGGTAGTATCCGCGTCTGTGATTTGCCTAAACGTTATTATTTTGGTAACGTTTATTTCTGACTACAGTACAGTATATTACTATCTATTACTACCTACTATGGGCCAGCCGTGTATAGGTGTAACAGAGTTATAATAGTTCAATGGTTGTGATGTCGGAGTTACTGTACAGTAGCGATGCGTCAGGTACTACTTTGTATCACAAACAGTACTGTATTTGCAAAACTGATATGTCATAAATGTATAGATGTACAGTAGCAGTACTGTCTACCTGTATGTCATGTATGTCATTATGAATTGAAAATGGGGGACCCTGATGTAAACAAGACGAAAGTATTTTGCTAGCCATTTGATTGTTAACGTGATATAAAAAAAATAATCAATACTTGATTGATTGATTGAAAAGTTTATTAACAGATTGCAGAATGGGTACATTACAGTACAGCTCAATACATACAATTGTTAAGGCGATGCAGACCAGAGAAAGACTTTTGTCTTGTTTACATCAGGGTCCCCCATTTTCAATTCATCATAACATATATGACATACATGACATACAGATAGACAGTACTGCTACATCTATGACATACCAGATTTGCAAATACAGTACTGTTTGTGATACGAAAAGAGTCCAGAAAAGAGAGTATATACATTTGACATAGAAACTGTACATTGGAGGATGTTGGGGGGGAGGTTGGGTAGGAAGAGTGGGTGGGGGACACTGTACAACTGAACAAGCAAAACTGTACATTGGAATATCACCCCAAAGCACTTCAGAGATGGAAATTTTCTTTCTCTTTAGTACAGTATCTTGCCAAATTTGTTCAACGCATGGGTCATCTTTCTTGTACAGGTGACACGGACCCCAAAATTGTCAACAAGAACGGAGAATGAATGAATGAATGAAACCTTTATTTAACAGATTGCAGAATGGGTACAATACAGTACGGCTCAATACATACAATTGTTAAGGGGATGCAGACCTGAGAAAGACGTTTGTCTTGTTTCCATCAGGGTCCCCCATTTTCAATTCATATAGACATATATGACATACATGACATACAGATACCAGCAGTCAGTACTGCTACATCTATACATTTATGACATACCAGATTTGCAAATACAGTACTGTTTGTGATACAGAAGGAGTCAAGAAAAGGGAGTATATACATTTGACGTAGAAACTGTACATTGGAGGAGGTTGGGTGGGGGGGGTTGGGTACATTGGGATATTGACAACCATACTGGGTAATTTACATTGGAGGTGGTTGGGGGGGGGGGGGGCCGGGGGGCACACTGTATAAACAAGTAACACTGTACATTGAGGGGGGGGGGGGGGGAGACACTGTACAAACAAACACAATTGTACATTGAACTATTGACAAATGGATTCAGAATGGATCTGACTGGAACGCTAGCTGGATTATACATTGCAACATGACAGTAAATACTATTGTAATAAAACGTTCAAAACTATGTTCAATTTGTGTATTGTTTTGTTACTATAAGATTGCATTTCGCACTGTACCGACGTCACAGATGAGCTCTATAAAAAAACGATTGAATTGCTCAGAATTTAAAATTGTGTCCCCAAAAGGACATAATAGGTTAACCTTCTGTAGTGTGTGGTAGTGAAAGTGTTAACCTTCTGTAGTGTGGTAGTGAAAGGGTTAACCTTCTGTAGTGTGGTAGTGAAAGGGTTAACCTTCTGTAGTGTGGTAGTGAAACGTTAACCTTCTGTAGTGTGGTAGTGAAAGGTTAACCTTCTGTAGTGTGGTAGTGAAACGTTAACCTTCTGTAGTGTGGTAGTGAAAGGTTAACCTTCTGTAGTGTGGTAGTGAAAGGTTGATTTGATTTTATTATTGATTTTATTTTATTGATGGATTAAAAACACACAACAAGGATCCAAAGGATAACATGAGAAAGAGTAAAACCCTTATTTCCGTCATGGTCCCAGGGCTGTTAGGCCACAACAACAAAAAACACGACAATAACACAACATTCATACATTTAAAACATTATAAGACTAACCTATCGCTAAAATTGTATACCCCACAATAACTAAAAACTGACAATAACACAAAACTCAAACATTTAAAACATTAAAAGACTAACCTATTGCTAAAATTGTATACCCCACAATAACTAAAAACTGATTGGAAACCCATTCAAACTATAGGGGGCTATTCTTCTATTCTGTCCATGAGCCACTTCCTGACGCTTCTCTTGAAGCTGTGGAGGCTCAAGCTCTGCTTGATGGGGAGAGGCAGCTTGTTCCAATCCTGGGCTCCAGAGAAAGTAAGGGAGCATTGGCCCAGTTTCGATCGGAAAGAAGCAGGCTTCAGGTTTGCTATGCTTGCTCTAGTTCTGTGGTTGTGGGATTCGTTGACCGGGGTGAAGTAGTTTTGGAGGTATCTAGGGGACCTTTGGTTTATAATATTGTGCACTATGTTCAGTCTGAGCTGGGTAACTCTGGCCTCTATAGGAAGCCAGTTTAGCTCCTGGAAAGGTTAACCTTCTGTAGTGTGGTAGTGAAAGGTTAACCTTCTGTAGTGTGGGTAGTGAAAGGATTAACCTTCTGTAGTGTGGGTAGTGAAATCTATATGGGTTCTTTACAGAAGACAAGGATGCATTTAGCATTTCAATGGTGTGTGACAGTGTGGGGGTTGCAGCCAGCGCATTCCAACGGCAGCGTGTCAAAGTGTCCTTGAGCAAGACGCTTAACCCCCAATTGCTCCTGATGAGCAGGTTGGCACCTCTGCCGTCTGTGAGTGAATGTGAGGTGGCAGGGTATCTGCAGGTTTAGCCCAGTCATATTTAATGCTTTTTAAGACTTTTTAATGCCACTCGGAATTAAATTTAATACCAATTTCACAATAACAAAAATCATGCAACGACACCAATTAGTTTAAGTTTAGGGACACATTGGTCCAAAGATGTTTATTAAAACATAACTTGGAAACTTAAAAATCTTGAACTTAAAGGAGTAACTGGATTGGATGAATTTCAACAAAGGGGTGACCAAACATAAATAGCAAATATATCTATACAAAATATACCAGGGGCCAAGCAGCAAGTGCAACAGCCACTGTCAGAACACATAACTATTACCACCCTCCCCAGGGTATCAAAAAAGTCAACCAACAAACAAGATTCTTGTGCCGGATCTCCTCTCTGGTAAACAAGAATACCCGTAAGACTCTAACAGGAGCACTCATTCAAGGGTACTACGACTATGCTTGCACCTCATGGTACCAAAGCACCTCAAAGGCCCTAAAAACAAGATTACAAACATCACAAAACAAACTGGTCAGACTACTGCTTAACCTCACTCCTAAAACCCACTTTACCCCTGCCCACATTCAAAACCGCTCTTAAAGAGCACCTACGGGAGGCTGCAATTAGAAACTGGGCACCGTAAATGTCCAAACCCCCCCCCCCCCTCCTAATGTACAGTCTCCTCCCCATCCAGTTGTTTTGTTTTTGTGGTTTTGGTTGAATGAATGAATACTTTGTTTAACAGATTGCAGAATGGGTACAATACAGTACGGCTCAATACACACAATTGTTAAGGGGATGCAGACCAGAGAAAGACGTTTGTCTTGTTTACATCAGGGTCCCCCATTTTCAATTCATAGTGACATTTATGACACTCAACATACATGACATTTATCAGGGGTGTAAAAAGTACCCAGAAATTATACTTAAGTGAAAGTATGGGTACCATCTCAAAATCTGACTCAAGTAAAAGTCAAAAGTATCTGGCTAAAAACACACTTGAGTAAAAGTCAAAAAGTCCTACTTTTAAATGTACTTAAGTACTAAAAAGTAAAAGTACATAAAAAAAAAAAAAAGGGGATACACCAGGGGTCTCAAACTCAATCCATCGTGGGCCAAGTTTTCATTTTAACTATACATTGCACCAGGTGAGTTAGTTGAAGAGGTGAGCCAATTAGTGAAATCATCAGCTGGTGTTTAGGCAAGGCTGGAATGAAACCAAGCATACACTCTGCCCACAATGGAATGTGTTCTGCGATAGACAATGCTGAAATGAAAGAACAGAGGACACTTTTTTTGCATTAAAATTATTTAATGCACTTCTCCATTGAAGGTAAACTAACATGGACGGCATTCACATCACAGCATGAATATATCACAATATTAACCACAGCATACTGGATTATCCTGAATAACAACACACAACATACTTGTTCACATGTCATTTTTCTTTCACTCTAAAGTACAGTTTATTCCCCCTCAAATGTATATACTCTATTATTACTATATACTATTTTTGTATCACAAACAGTGCTGTATATTTGTAGACCTCTTCCAATGTACAGTTTATATGTCTGAGGAGAAGACTGGTACTCATCATCTTCGTCTCCACAAAGTAGGCTACTGGGGGGTCTACTGTATGTGAGACATATTTCCTTTAGAGTGAAAGAAAAATGACATGTGAACAAGTATGTTGTGTGCCAGGTTAATGTACTCTACTATTTTTGTATCACAAACAGTGCTGTATATGTACAGTTTATTCCCCCTCAAATGTATATACTCTATTATTACTATATGCGAGAGAGCCCCCCCCCCAACAATGCTGTATATTTGTAGACCTCTTCCAATGTACAGTTTATATGTCCTTGCACTAGATAGTACTGTACATTAGTACACTGCATAGTATTGTATATTATATGGTAACTCAGAACATTGTACATATGTCTATACCGAACACTGTGACCTAATTTTCTTCTTCTAAATTACAAGCTATACTATGTTATTTGATACTATCTTGTCTAGCACAGTCTCTGGAGCGTAACAGTAAGAAGCATTTTGTATGAAAGTATTCTGTACTTCTGTATGACAACTATTAAAGAAACTTGAAACTTGAAACTTGATGCTGCTCTCCAGGACCGAGATCATGGCGTTCTTCTGCTCCAGGTCCCGCAGCAGCTCTGTGTTCTCCTTCTCCTTCAGCTCCTCGCACCTCTTGGCAGCCAGATATGGACACATGGAACGTAAACACTATTATTAGTACAATACATATGATAGGAGCTGGAGCACATAAGTACACACACACACACACAATCACATGCACAAGTACACAAACATAAACACAATGACCATCAGTCCATTAGTACATTAAAAGCAGACACTGTCCGCAGACTCTTTACATCTTTACTACCGTAGGCTCCATCACCTTGGAACAGATAATACTTGTGCAGGCTCTATCACAACATTATAGAAAGATGTGTTTGTTATTAATCAAGCAGGCTTGGATCCCATACATGTAGGTTTAACAATAGAGATCAGACTCAAGACAGTTTTCTGCTCTGTTGTGAGTCCTGTTTGTTTAAACGGAGAAAGATTTTAACCTCACACCTAAGTTTGGTTTATATACTAAAATTGCTAACAGATTAGGGGAATAGCTACAATTTAAATCTTGTTCGGTCCCGGCGTGTGGCTCACAGCACCATCGGCCTCTGCAGGTTCAGCTTGGGCCTCTCCCTCATGAAGTACTGCCCGCCGAATATGATGGCGGCATACAGGCCGCAGAACATGAAGGACTTGCTCCTGAAGTGGGACAGAATACACACAGAACATGGAAGATTTACTACGGTACGGCTCAATACACACAATTGTTAAGGGGATGCAGACCTGAGAAAGACGTTTGTCTTGTTTACATCAGGGTCCCCTATTTTCAATTCATAGTGACATTTATGACACACACAACATACATGACATTTATGACGTAGGGACATACATGACATACAGGTATATAGTACTGTTACATTTGTGACATATACGATATGCAATATGATATGATTGATCGATTGAAAACTTTATTAACAGATTGCAGAATGGGTACAATACAATAGCTTAAAGACGTGTTTTCACCATGTTAAGGCTAGACGAGGCATGATACAATACCTGGTGTATCTTGGATGTAATGATTGATTGATTGATTGATTGATTGAAAGAAAATTAACAGATTGCAGAATGGGTACAATACAGTACAGCTCAATAAACACAATTGTTAAAGGGATGCAGACCAGAGAAAGACTTTCGTCTTGTTTACATCAGGGTCCCCCATTTTCAATTCATCATAACATGACATACATGACATACAGATACAGTACTGCTACATCTATACATTCATGACATACCAGATTTACAAATACAGTACTGTTTGTGATACAAAAAGAGTCTAAAAAAGAGAGTATATGATAACGTTAGCACACTGTCGATGGCTCATTGATTTAACTGTAGCTACTGTACAGTAGCAAGCCAAGTTACTATGGGGGACCCTGATGTAAACAAGACGAAAGTCTTTCTCTGGTCTGCATCCCCTTAACAATTGTGTATATTGAGCTGTACTGTATTGTACCCATTCTGCAATCTGTTAAATAAAGTTTTCATTCATTCGTTCATTCACTTACCGATCTTTGTGCACCTTCTTACTGTAGTTCAAGTGTCGAACGAAGTTGGACGTTGCATGATTGCATCTCCATCTGTGATCCTCGAACCGCACGTTTTGCATACTGCGATTCGTTTTTTGTTTATCACCGCATAGTTTTTATAACGAAACGCAACAATCTTGGGTAGCATTTTACATTTCGCCGTTCGGAATGAGTGAACTCAGCTGTAACATTACTTCCTGACTGTGCATTGCTCGTGCTATCGCGCAACGTGATTGGTTGTTTCAAAGTGCCCTACTGTAAAATATGCCCTACTTTGTTTACTTGTTTATTGCACAATGTCGCTCTATTGGTTGGATTCTTATTATATATTATTACTATTGTATTATGCACATCGTTGCGGGCAATTTCATTTTATAAATAATAAAAAAAAATATATATATATTATCCCGCTGGGACTCGAACCCCGGGCGTCAGGTTGAAAGGAATAACCTTAAACCACTAGACCACAGTACTAGACAAAATATACCCATTATAAAGAGAGCCCACCTGGCACTACACAAAATATACACATTGACTGCTAATTCGACAGGTCTTAACGGTTTAATTATTTTATTCAGCAACATTGCGTACACAAACCTATTGTTACCAAGAAGCATTACACTAACGCTTTCTTTTGATGAAATGAATGGACAAGAGAGCCGTACGTCGGCCATCTAATGAAGTTAGATTTGACACGTTTTAATATATACACTTTGACTGCTGAATTGACACGTTTAACTTATTCATTCTTTAATTCAGCAACATTCATTCATGCAGTCTGTAGACATACTGTAGGACGTTGTAGCATCCTATGAATGAAGTCATCAGCTGTAATGGAATTGAATGGAACTCGAGCTTAGTCCAGCGCGGAGCTCCTCCAATGAATGAACAAAAAGCCGGCGCATCGGGCAGTTGTCACCAGCTGTATGAGAGCGCCCCCGCTGGTCATTGTTAACATTAACCATGCCAAGCGACGTCATAACAGCAGGCAAACAGCTGTTCCTGGACTTTTCCCAGCTGTATCTGTACAACAGGCACTTCCTTGTGGTGAAAGTGAAGAAGGAGGCGAGTAGGTGACCACACACCTGCTTATGAAGGTAAGCGGATAGGGGTGTGGCCAGACGGATGCTGGTATGTAAAGGTACATTGTGGATTTTTATTCAGTGCTGTGCACGAAGTGAGGTTAGTGCAGATGACGCTGAGCGGAGCCAGTATGATATAGAACTTGTTGTAAGGACTTATTGGAGGTGACAATGAACTCAGTACAGACTACTACTTTCATTGGTCTAGGTTAACCACACCCTCATTCTTAAGAATGTAATAGTCTCTAATAGTGTGATAGTGTAATCGTGTAATAGTGTGATAGGGTGATAGAGTAATGGTGTAATAGTGTGATATTGTGTAATAGTGTGATAGTGTAATGGTGTAATAGTGTGATAGTGTGTAATAGCGTGATAGTGCAATGGTGTAATAATATAATGGTGTAATAGTGTGTAATAATAGTGTAATGGTGTAATAGTGTAATGATGTAATAGTGTAATGATGTAATAGTGTAATGATGTAATTGTGTGATGGTGTAATAGTCAAATGGTGTAATAGTGTGTAATAGTGTGATAGTTTAATGGTGTAATAGTGTGAAAATGTAATGATGTAATAGTGTAATGATGTAATTGTGTGATAGTGTAATGGTGTGATAGTGTGATAGTGTAATGGTGTAATAGTGTAATGGTGTGATAGTGTAATGGTGTAATAGTGTGGTAGTGTAATAGTGTGATAGTGTAATGGTGTGATAGTGTAATGGTGTAATTGTGTGCTAGTGTAATGCTGTAATGGTGTAATAGTGTGATAGTGTAATGATGTAATGATGTAATTGTGTGATAGTGTAATGCTGTAATAGTGTGATAGTGTAATGGTGTAATAGTGTAATGGTGTGATAGTGTAATGGTGTAATAGTGTGGTAGTGTAATAGTGTGATAGTGTAATGGTGTGATAGTGTAATGGTGTAATTGTGTGATAGTGTAATGCTGTAATGGTGTAATAGTGTGATAGTGTAATAGTGTGGTAGTGTAATAGTGTGATAGTGTAATGGTGTAATAGTGTGATAGTGTAATGGTGTGATAGTGTAATGGTGTAATAGTGTGATAGTGTAATAGTGTAATAGTGTGATAGTGTAATGGTGTGATAGTGTAATGGTGTAATAGTGTGATAGTGTAATGGTGTGATAGTGTAATGGTGTGATAGTGTAATGGTGTAATAGTGTGGTAGTGTAATAGTGTAATGGTGTGATAGTGTAATGGTGTGATAGTGTAATGGTGTAATAGTGTGATAGTGTAATGGTGTAATAGTGTGATAGTGTAATGGTGTAATAGTGTGATAGTGTAATGGTGTAATTGTGTGATAGTGTAATGGTGTAATAGTGTGATAGTGTAATGGTGTAATAGTGTGATAGTGTAATGGTGTAATAGTGTGGTAGTGTAATGGTGTAATAGTGTGGTAGTGTAATAGTGTGATAGTGTAATGGTGTGATAGTGTAATGGTGTAATAGTGTGGTAGTGTAATAGTGTGATAGTGTGGTAGTGTAATAGTGATAGTGTAATGGTGTGATGTGTAATGGTAGTAATGCTGTAATAGTGGAGTAGTGTATTGTGTGAAGTGTAATGGTGTGTATTAGTGTGTAATGTGTAACCGTTTTATTGTGTATAAGATAATATATTGTGTAATATTGTGCAAAAATGTATTGTGTCACAGAGTGTATGGTAGTAGTGTTGTGGTATAGATGGTCTTTGGCAGAGTGTATTGTGTAGTAGTGTTGTGGTAATAGATGGTCTTTGGCATTTGTCAAATCTTGTAGGCGTGTTTGTTTTCTCTGTGTGAGAGAGAGAGAGAGAGAGAGAGAGAGAGAGAGAGAGAGAGAGAGAGAGAGAGAGAGAGAGAGAGTGAGAGAGAGAGAGAGAGAGAGAGAGAGAGAGAGAGAGAGAGAGAGAGAGAGAGAGAGAGAGAGAGAGAGAGAGAGAGAGAGAGAGAGAGAGAGAGAGAGAGAGAGAGAGAGAGAGAGAGAGAGAGAGGCTGCTGCCTGGTGGAGATTTTTTTTGGGGGTCTTCTATATATGTCAAATAAATAAATATGCTTTGTTAAAAATGAATACATAAATAAAAAACTTGAATTCGGCTTTTGAAATGTACAAATGTGAAGCGTTGGCCTTGCTAAATGAGCGAGAATATGCCTCATGTTTATTTGATATTGTCTCTGCCTAACCTTTTTCTTTTGGGTGAGAGCTTTTGATAGTCAGTGATCCATATTCCACCGAATGAAATATTCTGTTTGCCGGCCGTCGCCGGGCCTAGCAAGGGCAAGCGCACAAATTAAGTGAAAAGTGCTGCCTTGTCACAAAATTCCAGCCTGTCAACAAATCCTGCCTAATGCATGACAATGCCCGCCATATGCCACTGCCGGGGTGTGAATAGTTGTCCTGGAATTGGAAGGCTTCACTCAAGTCTCAAAATTCAATAAGAGACAATAGCAGGAATGACTGACAGGTGATTCACTAAATATGCCCCCGCTTGAGGTTTCTTTCTCTCCTTTCTTCCCGCCTGGTTGGACATGACTGTCAGAATACCAATGCCTCTGACTCATGCAATTCAACTCTTCTCATTTTAGACATCGTTCTCCCTAAACAGAACAAGAGATTGTGTTTTGTCTTCTCTTAGAATGCAAAGTCACGCCAGCCGAGATGCTAACCTATTACCATTTTAAGATGAATTTGGGAGTCTTTTGAAAATATTTGACTGCATAAAACCTTCATGACACAGATTCATTTGAATTTATCTAAGAACACGTTACACAATAAGTGATGTGGAAGACTGGAAGGCTCAAAGAGCAATGTGTAGGAACAGATCGTTATCACATGCTAGTCTTTAAGAATCATTCAATGATATCCTCTGCCAACTTTTGAATACATCATTTATGAGTGCACACAACAGCGACTTGACTACCGTCACGGTTACCATTACCATGGCCCTTAAGCCGTGAAGATATGCATTCCAAACACATTTATTCAAGCAGGTTTCCTCCTCAAGGTCTAGTCATGCCTATGCATCGCTCTGCAGGGGTGATAATAACAACGGCGCACATCCCGCGTCTCTCTCTCCCCTCACCTCCCTTCCCTTCCCACCAGGGAAACTCGCGGATGAGGAGGCAGAGCGAGTGCTTTGCGGCTTCCCTCCATAATCCATAGTCGGCGGCTTCCACTCTCTGCGAGTCGTGAGCTCAGAGGCTAGCGGAGCCGCAGCTCCCAGAGGGGGCCGTGCGGTCGGTTTTTCCGACTCCTCCCTCGCACTTAAGTAGCAGCGGGGTGCCCGGCTGACAGCCCACGTGGGGCTACTGACACCCTGGGCCCGCCCAGCGGGGTTTGGACTCTGTGCCCTGTCGCTCCGTGTATCTGTCTATAGCTTCGTTCTTGGTCAATGGAAAATGGTGCATTTATATACAGTATCAGCTTTTATCCAAAGCGCTTTACAATTTGTTCCTCACACACTTTACCCATTCACTCACACATGAGTGGCTCAGGAGGTATAGCAGGATCTGGTAATCGGAAAGGTTCCTGGTTCGATTCCCGCTCCTCCCGGGCAGCGTGTCGAAGTGTCTTAATTGTTCCGAATGAGCAGGTTGGCACCTTGCATGGTTGCCTCCGCCGTCGGTGTGTGAATGTGTGAGTGAATGGGTAAAATGTGAGGAACGAATTGTAAATCGCGTTGGGTAAAAGCACTATATAAATGCCTCATGCAAGGTGCCAAACTGCTCATCGGTGTTACGATTTGGGGGAGAACAGAACCCAATATGCAGAACGATGGAGGAGCCCCAGAACTACAGAATGACAGGATAACGGAGACGGTGGTTGCTCTTCACAAAAATGTGGTGTTCTATTTATTTTAGAACCAAGAGAGCAAGGCTAAACTACAAGTAACAAAAATAACATAAACGGCGCAGCCGTGCTGGCACTTGTGAAACAGCGAACTTGAGAATACGGAAAATAAACAGGAACAACAAAACACTAAGACTTACTTAGAATGAAAACACAGTGCAACACGACGTGGACAGGAACAGGGGGGAAACTGGAGGTATGTCGCCACACAGAACTGAGGAAGGACACACACTTAAATACTAGACTAATTACAATTGACAACACCTGGCACGGCCAGTCCAAAAATACAGAACAATTCAACACCAACTAGACACAAAAGCAATAACACAACAACAACCAAGGCAATATCACATCACAAACAACAACCAGACAGGGGGATGACAATTAAACAAGGAAAGGAAAAGCCCAGGACAACATACATGAAGAAAACTATCTTAAAGAAACACAAAATGGTGGCCTGCATCATCTGGCCCATCTGATGGTGACCACTAGAGGGAGGTAGGAGACCACTGTTCCCATTGTGGCCACTGTTCACTTTGTGAGCAAAGTTCTCATTGTCCTCCCTGGAACCGTTACACATCGGGAGCAGTTAGGGGTTAAGTGTCTTGCTCAAGGACACTTTGACACGCTACCCGGGAGGAGTGGGAATCGAACCGGGAACCTCTGGTTCACCACTACTGTACATGTGGCTCCTTCATTCTTCACTTGCTTTGTGTTGTACTCTCCCTTTACCTCTCATCTTTCTGTGTCTGTCTGTGTTTCTGTCTCTCTCTCTCTTTCTGTATGTGTCTGTGTGTTTCTCTCTCTCTCTCTCTCTATCTCTCTCTCTCTCTCTCTCTCTCTCTCTCTCTCTTTCTCCCTCTCTCTCATCTTTCTCTCTCTCTGGTGGTAACTTCATTGTCCAGTGGTTCATATTATTTGGACAATGCCAGTGCTGGTGTCCTCCTCAGAGATCCAGGAGACAGGCTGAATACATTGACATGCAGTTAGGCCTGATTGAGCCCCACATGAAAGGAGGCAACCTTGTATAGCCCTGCACTGTAAACACTCCAGTCAGGCAAGTGGAACCCAATCAGCCGCTTGAAAGGCCAGGGTTACTCTTCTGAACATCCATTCAACGTGAGGATTTTGAACCGCTGGCTCCATGTAAACAGCTGATTGTATGAGGGTAATCCAATGCATGCGTTTCATCCATGTAAATTAATTGTGGTTACCTTTCAGGCTGTTGTCAATTAGTATAAAATAAAAGGAAGACACATGGCTGTGACAAAAAGTACATTTATAGCATATATATTTGAGTATATTATACTCCAATTGGATGATTACCTGCTGTGTTTCACCAGAGATGAGGTTGTGGTTAAGACCCACAAGTACCTCTTTTGCTGGCCTTACTGTCTTTCTACTGTCTAAATAAACATAGTAGTTCCTAAATCAATAAAAAAATATATATATATTTTGTCTTTTTTGAGATTAAAGAAATTATCCAATCACAATCTCCTCTCCTCTCCACTCCTCTCCCCTCATCTCCCCTCCTCTCCCCTCCTTTCCTCTCCTCGCCTCTCCTCTCCTCTCCCCTCATCTCCTCCACCAGTCAGGGTCTGTGAACAGCCCTCCCTGGCTGTCTCCATTTAACCCTTTCCATCCTGTAAGAAAGTGTCTCCCACTCCCACTGGCCATATTAAAAAGCACTGTGTCTCATTGGGGTAATGCAGGCCCATTTCATTTTAATCACCCATCACTCCTGTGCCCATTTTCTCTCATAGGAAAGTAGAGAGATGTGGCCACGTGCTCACATGGTGATTTGGATGTGTGTGTGTGTGTGTGTGTGTGTGTGTGTGTGTGTGTGTGTGTGTGTGTGTGTGTGTGTGTGGGGGGGGGGGGTTGAATATATAATTAATATTCTATGAATATATAAATATAATGCACTAAGTGAGCACGGAATTTGAGTTCAGAATGGCTACCTAGCCTTGTTACACTGCTGTTATCCTAGCAAAAGCGCAAGTTTCACCCTCTGTTTCATTATATGTTTGTTTACAGATTTATGCGGCATTAGCCAGCCAGGAGAAGGTTTTGTTTTCTATCCGTGCGAAAACAAAATGAGTCAGAAAGACGGGGCATTAATGCACTTAACTGCTGAGTCAACAGGCAGGGAATCTGGAAGCTTAGTCACACAGAGAAAAACCTGCTGCCTGGAGGAGAAATTGGAGGAGGGACACCATTATTAAGACCCATGATTGAAATCAGAAAGGAAGAGCGAGAGAGAGAGAGAGAGAGAGAGAGAGAGAGAGAGAGAGAGAGAGAGAGAGAGGAAGAGAGAGAAAGAAAGAAAGAGAGAGAGAGCACACATTGCCATTCTGTGCTCAGCATATTTTGATATGACAGACTAAACATAATTAGTCATCGTTTTTCATGCTCACCCTTAAAGCTCACAATGTCAAACTTAATGCATATGTATCATGCACCTTAGCTCTTCCTCATATCGCAAGAGAATATGACACTGGGAACATTGTCTCATGACAGAACCTTACCTCAACGTGACCCACAACAACTCCTCACTAACATCAGCTGAGATCAGAACACGCAAAGCTCTTCTACAGTTTCTGTTTGGCTCTGAACTTCAGAGCCAGAGAAGTGAATCGATAAATCTGAGTTGCCACGTTTGAGTCCCTCCTCAACCCAGATGAGCTCAGCTGGAGGCCGTCCATTAATGTGATGTGTTGGAGCATAGGCACTGGTTGAAGACAAATGCATCAAACGGAACTTGTGAAGTCTACCGTCTTCACAATGTCTGATGTTCCTGCAAGTTCTCCAGAGAATCATTGGATATGAACCAGCAGTGTAGATCAAAGTGGTCCCGGCATGATAATATCATTGTGATGGGATGAGAGGCAGGAGCAGAACATGCTTAAACTGACTGGACTGGTCTTTTATTAACAGAAATAATACTCGCAAACAAACTCAAAACAGGTCTTCTATTGTTTTTGTTTTTTTTCTTTTTAGATTTTTAAACATACAAACTTACAAATAACCTCTTAACGTTCCAACAGCCTGCCTGCATGTCACAGCACATTTGTCAAGTCAAGTCAAGAGTTTTATTTGTCATGGCATACAAGCATACAGTGAAATGCGGGGGGTCATGCCCGCAGCGATGTGCAACACAAGTAATAGACAGGAATAGGACATTTGTGCAATAATACGATGTGCAATAATACAATGCAATAATACAAGTAATAATAATAACAACAACAGGTATATGTAAAGTTTACAAGAGCATGGTAAGACATGCTAAGGTCCTGTGATAGTGCATACACAGTTAGCTACGGATGAGGCACTGGGTCTTATGTACACTACTATACATGCTATACTATACAATCTACAGTTATACTATGTGTCCTTATATTTGCCCTCGTCTGTCGCCGTCAAACAGTCAACAAGCGTCAATTTTGAAAAAGTTACCACCTCCGGTTTTGCCTCCCGGTGACCGGACCAGTCACCTCTGATGGTGAAAATGATTGACCGTTGCCAATGAAATTCTGGAAATAACGATATATGACGTGAGGGATATTTCCGCGGATATACAGTATTTATTTTTTTTATCCACTTTTTCTCCCATTTTCTATATTTTCCTCCCATCCCAATTTCGTATCATCCAATTCAACCCTCCCCTGTCACGGACGCTGTTTCTTGCCTCCCACAAGCCGGCTGCAATGTGGACTAAGTCATACATAGCACAAGTCCCCTCCGGTACTTGAGGTAACAGCAGTCGCATCTTTTCACCTGCGCAGCTCGATCCATGTGGCGAGGAGTAACACGTGGGAGGCTCACGCTGCCCCCGACACTTCCTGATTCTACTGCGCAGGCGCACCAACCGACCTGTAGGAGTCGCTGTCCACAACGCCCGATCCCCACCCATCAGTTTCCCACCCCCTAATACGGCCAATGTGTATTAGTATGAACGACCAGCTAAACTGAAAGCAATGTGGAGCGCTGGGCTCGAACAGGCAAGCCCAGCGTCTCCGTCATGCGTGGCGAGCGCTTTGCCCACTACGCCGCATAGCCGCCCTCGCGGATATACAGTATTATGTCCTTTTCTCTGGCGAAAGAAGAATACTCGAGAAGCCTCTCCTGTGCGTGCAAATGCATTGGTGCCAATGGCCATCTTGGATAAACATACCGAATCGATACATACCATTAGAAAAACATGTGTTTCAAGACCCTCAACCTGGCATATCGTGCAGCAAAGGTAATGGATCCCGCCTACCTCCCGTCAGTGGTCTCTAACTACACACCCTCAAGACCCCTACGCTCTGCATCTTCTGGCTGCCTCTAACCTTCTTATTGTCATGCACTGTTCCTAATATTTCAATTATTGTTATATTGTAGAAATGTGTGCATTGAAAATGAGGGTGACCTCAATTGTAATTTCGAGAATAAATAAAGGTTGATGATGATGAATATACTAACTAACATACATTCAACACTGTGGCGCTCAAATCTGAACACTTTGATGAACATTGTCACTCAGCTGATTTGTACCCTTCCTACTGACTTGTAAGTCACTTTGGATAAAAGCGTCAGCTAAATGACAAAATGTTAATGTAAATGTAAATGTGTAAAACACTCATATTCTGTGGTATTGTTATCAACTTTGGACCTGGAACCTTAGGACTATGGACCCATTGTGTTTTCCAGCTCATACCTCTCAGCTGGAACTCTTTTGCAGGCATCTGTTTGCAAAATAATTCAGACATAAGTAAAGAAAACTTGTATTTCAGTGTGTTCAAACATCTGTAACTCTATTACAGTAGCACTCGGAGTGATTCTTCCTGTTGTGGGAGAACATTCAGCATGTTTCCTTTCAAAAGAGGCCAGAGAGAGACCAGAAAGAGGCATCTACACATGGTTCCAGAATAGTGACCAATATACGTTCACATTTAAAGTAAATGTAAATAATGACATATTTGGATATATCCATAGAATTCATGATGTTCCAATCCATGTCACAATGATTTCAATTGAATAGTGTACTCCTAAAAGCACTCTATTACCCCCTTGGTATACAGCTCATAATGGAATGTGAGACCTTTCTGCTTCCATCTCTCACCCCCCCCCCCCCCCCCTCTCTTGGTTTGGGATGAAGTCTGAGTCGTGTGCACACCATCTCAACACCCTTCCCGTCTCCCTCATGTATCTTATCTTTAATGTTTCGTTCCAGATCGTGAGTGGCAATTTGATCCATGGGTTTTCTTTATCACTCAGCCTCTTCACCAGGCCTCAGTCTCCCATCAGTGCCTGTATCAGTACTCCTCTAACCAAGTCACTTTCTATGTCCTTCCATTTAGCATGATACTCAGGATTGCACCAACATAGCAATGGTCTTAGTTGGGCCTCATAATAGTAATCTTTAAGACAGGGGAGAGCCATTCCCCCTTTATCTTTTAATAATAGATAGATAGATATTTGTATTTGTCCACTTTCATGGAAACTTGTCTTTGGCTCCACCATGGTTGCAATCAACAATACATTGGCCCAAAACAGCCCAATACATAGACAAAAGAGAAACAACAACAACAAAACACCGAAATCAAACAAGTAACTTCAACAAAGTTTTTGGGGATCCTAGTTGATGATAAACTAAATTGGAAAAAACACATTGATCATGTTTGTAAAAAAGCAATGAAGTCAGTAGGTATAATTAGGAAGGTGTGTTCATTGATAAATAGAAGTTGTTTTTTAATCCTGTATTATAGTCTTATCTTTCCTTACATATCTTATTGTAACATAATTTGGGCTAGCACTCATTCATCTCATCTTCAAAAACTTATTTTACTTCAAAAAAGATTTGTTAGACTGGCAACCCTCTCAGATCGATTTGAACCATCTGCTCCTCTTTTCAAGAAACTAAACATTCTGACTGTGTCTGAGGTTAATTCTTTACAGATATGTATATTTGTGTACAAATGCATTCATGATCACAATCTACCAAATGGTTTTAATAGTTTTTTTTCTTTTAATTCAGATGTCCATTCATATGCTACACGTCAGTCCAGGGACCTGCATATACCTTATTGTGGTACTTCACTTAGGCAGTTCTCAGTGAGGTATAGAGGGTCCAATCTTTGGAATGCAGCTGATCCTATGCTGAGGAAATCTCCATCTCTGCTTATTTTTAAAGCAAACTACAAAGAAATTCTCATCCAAAAGTAGTAGATAGATAACAGGTCATACATGTAGGTATGCATTTGGTTATGTGGGTGGGTAGGTTTATAGGCAGGTGGGTGGGTTGTTATATATTATTATGTACACAGTATATCCATGTATGTACTGTGTGTATGTATGTTTGTATTAACACGAATCTTTTAATGTATTCTGGTATTTTATAATATGCATATTCTTGTATTTTTGTATGTTTGATTTTATAAAACGGGGGACGTTCTTGATAAGCCTCTAGGCTTCTAACTTCTCCTTCACAATCGTTATAACTTATTATGTATTGTTTTTACTTCTGTTTAACTGTGTTAATAAACAAACAAACAAACAAACAAACAAGGGGATGCAAAGGATCAGACAATATTCGCTGAGCCTTGTCCCTATTATGAAATACATATAACCCAGACAATTGTTTTTGTGGTTTCCCTATAACTTTACTGGCCATGTTAACAATCCTTGCCAATTTGTTCTTGTTCTTGGCCCTAAGGTTTCCATACCAGGTTGATATATCAAACGTTATAACACATTCAACAATACTTTTGTATACCAGCTCTAAAATATACCTACTTACAGCAAGACTACTCAACTTTCTTAGAAGATACAAGCATTGCATAGCTTTCTTGAAGATGCATTCTGTGTTAGCTATATAGCTCATGGTGTTATCCAGGAAAGTACCTACATGTAGTAACGTCTGGGCTTCTCTCCCTAGAACACGTATTCGAGAAGAGCAGCACCCTCTCCGTCTCCATTCTTCCATGCCATACTTGAATTCAACATTCTTACCTGGATTCCTAACACCTACATATTTAAAATGTTCTACCACTTCTACCAGACTGACCATTTATTGTAACTGGTTGGCTTGGGTGGAGCAGGCTACTGTTGCAGCTGATAGTCAGCTCTTTGGTTTTACTAGTATTTATGACCAGTGTGCTGTCTGTACACCAGTCGATCAGCTCACCAATATGTCTAAAATATGACTCTTCACTCTTGATGTCACCCTCTTGCAATAGCCCGATCAATGCCATATCATCAGCATATTTGTATAACTGGAATGTAGAATCTCGGAGTTGCCTATGGCTTCTGTCAGGTGGTTGATTGTGACCCGCTCCATACAGTTGCTCAGAATACTGGTCAGAGCAACTGGTCTGAAATCATTTAGTAAGGAGGCCGCAGCCTTTTTAGGTACAGGGATGATTGTAGACAATTTCCATGACCGGGGTACAACATGTTCATCAAGTAGATACTGAAACAGTTTAGTTTAGGACATATTTTTGTTGGAAAATGAAGCTCTGAAGTACCCTCTCCCTCAGGGCCCGGGGCCTTACTGTGCCTGACACTAGCAACATCCTTCATAGTGTCCAGGATCAAATCTACTGTATTAGGTTAGGTTTAGGTTTACTTTATTTGATCAAGGGGGACAGTGTACATTAATAAAACATTTTACAAATGTAAATGCACCCTATTTTGAGCCAAAAGGCTCATTTCCATTGGCAGTCCCCCTGCCAGAAGGTACAGGCTAAAATCCTGTGTGGAAAAAGGGTTAGCAATAAAAACAGAATAAAATCAAGATAAATAACATTCGAATAAAAACACAACAAAAGCACATAGACATACGATAGGGATACAGGTCACAATACAGTCATGGACACAAGGACAGAGCACATCATGACATATTAAAAGACCCAGACATAGACAAACGCACCATATCCACACACATACATACACACACAGACACCTCAGTGTTGACAGTGCTGGTTTTCTATGAGCCATTCCCTAACCCTGCACTTGAATGAATGATATGATGTGGACACTCTAATTGTTTGAGGTATTGAGTTCCATTGGTGGGATGCTCTAGTCCAGTGGTTCCCAAAGTCGGGGTCGCGACCCAAAGGTGGGCCGCGAGCAGCCACGGATGGGCCGCGAGATGATTTAAATTTTTTTTTTTTTTTTTTTTTTTTTTTTTGTCAGGCCACTGAACTTAGAAGCAGGCCAGGACAGTGTTTCTAGTTGTATTCTAAAATTCTATTCTATTGTATTCTAAAATGTGACTATATGGTTTTATATTAACTTAATAAATAAACAAAAACGAAAAATCTACTTATTTCAACGAACATTTCAAACTAAATAACAGATTATGCACATAAAACGCTGAAAACAACCGAAGCAACAATAGTATTTTAATGAGGCTATTATTATTATCATTATTATTTTGCAACAAGTTAGCCCTCTCATAAATAGCACATATAAATGAATAACTAACTTGAACTAACTTAATAGGGTTGAAGTGATATTTGGCTTAAAAAATCGGTCGCCTGACAAAAAAAAAAAAAAAAAAAGCCAGACGATGTGCATTGGGCCGCGGCTCTCTGACGCCTTATTTTCTGGGCCCCGGCCTGAAAAGTTTGGGAACCCCTGCTCTAGTCTATATGAAAAAGACGGCCTGGCCAAATACACTTTTTTTTTAAGGGATTGTACAGTCCCCCCTTGCCGCACCTCTAGTGTTCCTGGTTGAGGCAGACTTGAGGTTGATGAAACCGGACAAAGGAGGAGGAGCCAATCCACACTTAACTAGACAGACGTTTTGATAAAGAGTCAGGTTTTCCCAACTGAGTAGATAATATTTTTTTTAGAATGTGACAGTGATGGTACCTGAATGGTTTCTTGTCTAGAATTTGTATTGCTTGTTTGTATAGATTGAAGTGGTTTCAGAATGGTGGAATGTGAATTGGACCAGGTTATCAAACAGTATGTGATGTGTAGTGCTGATTCAAATAATTGGCAAAAGAAAGGAGGTTATTTGAGGGGAAATATTGCTGTTTCCTGACCCATCATTGCATTAATACGGACTGTATTGATCTATTTTTGGCGTGAAATTATTGTCGGTCCGGTATCGGACCACTCGGGCTTAAGGGGTTAAAAGAGAATTATGTATTGTAAAATATGTTACACATATATAATCAAAATATAATATGCTAAATAAACAAACAAATAAATAAAAATTACAAATTCACTTTGTCTAAAGAACTATTTACATTCCACTCCCTATCATCACACTTCAAGGTTAGCCTGTAGCTCCTACTGGTTTTCATTTACAGTGCAATCCTTCTGGCCTTCCTCGCTGCAAAGTCATCAATCACATCAAATTTTCCAACTCCTGAGCCAGCTCCTTCCCATCCAAATCAGATTGCCCTCCATGGTTTAAGGTGTGTACAAGTGCCTCTGCTTGCTTCATCAGCTCTTGGTGTGGCAGGTCTTGGAAGTTGTACAAAATTGCATACCTGTCTTGTTCTGACTGTGAACACCTAAAGCTGAGGCTCAGACCGACCGACCGTTTTAGATTTTTGGCTCATTTTCCCTTATGTTAGATTTTTTTTTATGTAAAAATAATGGTTGCAGATATAGAGGAGGGTGCCAAAACTGTGCAAAAAAAAAAAAAAAAAAAACGCACGCACGCACACACACACACACACACACACACACGCACACACACACACACACACACACACACACACACACACACACACACACACAAACACAAACAAACAAACAAACAAACAAACAAACAAACAAACAAACAAACAAACAAACAAACAAACAAACAAACAAACACCCACATCACACAAACACACATACTGTAGAAACCAGTGGCCAAGGCCAGCAGAGGCTAGGAAAGTGCTTAGATGTGCATTATGAGAGCGAAGTGAAGCCACATTCCCTCACAAGCCTCTCACATGCTGTGCCACATTAATCACCAAAAGGGGTATCAAGTCAGACTTTAAAACTCTTTGCTGCTCCTCTCTCGCCGTACAAACCTGCAGTGTATCAGCACCTCCTTGCCTGTGTGACCTGCAGCATATCAGCACCTCCTTGCCTGTGTGACATGCAGCGTATCAGCACCTCCATGCCTGTGTGACATGCAGCGTATCAGCACCTCCTTGCCTGTGTGACCTGCAGCGTATCAGCACCTCCTTGCCTGTGTGACCTGCAGCGTATCAGCACCTCCTTGCCTGTGTGACCTCTGCAGAAACCAGCAGAACTCCTCTCATCCCCCTTTCTCTGAAGGCCATATCTACACATGGCCAAGAACGCAGGGGACAGATAACCGAAAGAGAGAGAGATAGAGATACAAGAAGTGGGCCTCAGTGGTCACAAATAGTAAACACAATTAACACACGTAACACATAAAACTCAGCGCAACATGATTTGGGTTAATGAAGGTTTTTAGTGCAAATCTGTACGGTGTCCACCAGAGGGTTCCGTGTTTATTGTCCTAGGACAGCCATGAAAAATGCATGTGGCGATGAGCACACACTCGGCGTGATGGGAGGAAATGTCAATAGAGGTATCAAAGCAATCAGGGTGGTGCTGGGGAGGATATTGGTGTGATAAATCATGTCCTCGCTGACGGTGATCACGGGGGAGGGGGATATAGGGGTGGGGGGGGGGGTGTTATGTGGCACACCGCCACGTGATCGTCCACATTCAGTGACCGGTTGGGATACGCATTTTTATTAGGGTGTGTTGGAACGTGGCTGCAAAGTCATCTGTGACACCGCAACCTTTGAGGGGCCGGTTTCTCTTTGATTTAAGGCTTATGTCTGTGTCTCTATCTGGGGAACAGCTGACAGATACACCAGTGTGGCTTAGAGATTAACTCAAATGGCACATTAGGGCACGTATCACCGAAAGATGTTACAGTGAAAAATCACTGCTGGATTGTAGGACAAGACGTACCAACTTGCTTTTGTCTTAGTAACCTGCACACTTAGACTTGATGATTGTCTTCTAATGGAGCTGGAAATTAAGGTTTTGTCTTCTTTGCATAGGTTCAGTAATACTGTAAGTTTAGCTGTGAATTTCATCATAATAGCTAATAGCTAATAATAGATAGATAGATAGATAGATAGATAGATAGATAGATAGATAGATAGATAGATAGATAGATAGATAGATAGATAGATAGATAGATAGATAGATAGATAGATTAAAATAGAAAAATAAAAACAAATCAAATGTTGCACTATGTTATCATAGTTGACAGACTTTTACAATTAAGTATTTACAGATTTTAGTTTTTATTTATCCTTTGTTTAACCATGAAAATGTCAAATCTCTTTCCCAGGGGAGACCTGGTGAAGACAGGCATCAGCGTAAAAATAGACACTTACAGACAGAAAACACAAAAGGAGACAAAACATAAACAAAACAAGCATGGAGAACTCACATTTACATTTAGAGTTTCGTAATCAGATACATTTAAAACATTGACGTCCTAAGGAATCTGCCTCTAGTTCTTTAATTTTGGATTTAAAAGCATTCAACCAGATGAATTCATGATGTTTCACGACATTCTGCAACGTATTCCAAACTGAGGGTGCAGAACACATGAATACAGACAGAATCCCATGACACGAATGAATACAGAACACAACGTATGCAGCTGCAGAAGCCTGAGTGTACAGACTCGGGTACAGATATGAATAGTGCAGACCAGCTGGCTGTTGGGGCAGAAGACATTGTAGAGGCAGGTGGCACAAACCAAAACTCAAAACGCCCTCTGGCCCGCAGTGGAGAAATGTCAGTGGCTAAAGGCCCTCTGTAGCCGCTCTGTATAGCCGCTCTGACTCTGATAACTACACTACAGTAGCTCCACTCCCAGAAGAGCTACACCCTCCTTCACCTTATAATGTGATGAATAAGACAAGCTCTCTATGCATGGCGGTTGGATGGGGAGAGAAAACACAGACTAGGGAGAGAAGGAGGGAGAGAAGGAGGGAGAGAAGGAGGGCGATATATGAGGCTCCATTAACCTTTGTTTGCTGATGCTGTGTGTTGAGGCACCTCCACTATCTTAAGCTCACATCGTGTGGAAACCTCTGGAGAGACCCTCCACTAATTAACCTTGTGGAGAGGCCGTGGAGAGAGCCTCTGTAGAGGGAGGCTGGGGCCAGAATAACAAGCAGGCATTTGCCAGGCCATTAGCAAGAAGATTAACACATCCAACTTTCAAGTGGCTTTTTGACACAAAACCAATATTGGCCTGAACTGGCTTGGTTCCTGGACGCAACGCAGCTGAATTCCAAGTGACATGCATGTTGCCGCCCTCAGAAAGCTCACCCATCACGCTGGCCATCACGCTGGCAGCTCTATTAGGAGGATTTATGGTGTCTATTGAATGTATGTATGTATAGAGTGTGTCTTACCAAGATTTATAGTATGATGTTTATTGGGTATCGGCAAACGGAAGCGCCACTCACTCTGTTGTACCTTTTCTGAGGAGGGTTTGGGTCTCAGCACAGTGTTTGTTTGTCGAACACACCTAGAGGTCAGGAGGGGTGAGAGAGAAACGGCTTTCAAACATGAAGAATAGAAAGTACATGTATCTATCGTGCACATTGAGTCGTACAGCTGGATATTGATAAAGGATTCAATCAACCTCTCGTACGCCATGCACTGTCTGACCCCTCCTAGCATTATAGGGAAAATGTACTTTGAATTAATTGCCAAACTTGTAGACCATTTTTTTTTATTTGAGCTTATTACATCCAAATACTGTACGTTTCTGATTACTACTGAATCAGAAAATGTCCCCATGATTTCTCTCTTGATGACAACATCACTTTTCTCTCTAGTGGAGAGACTGAGCTGTACAATATCATGAAAATAATTCAATAACATGTTAATTCCATTTCAGGGTGGATCTTTCCTTTAAGGTGCTGTGAGAGTTAAAGCGGCTGACGTTTAAAACGTGATGAATAGGACTGCAAATAATATTATGTATCATGCATACAGTGAGTCATGCACCGGAATATCAGGTAAGGATGCAATCATACCCAACCCAAGATAAGATGATTCATATCTGGAAAAACAGATAGCATAAACCAAACAAGCAAATAAAAAGGCTAAAGTTAAAATCTATGACATGCCTTATCTCAGACTGTTGGGCTTAATGTGATTTGTGCCAATGGTGGCGTTATTAGAAAAATGTCTGACAATATGTATGTGCATTGTGTGTCTTTGTCTCTCTCTGGTTTTGTTTATCTGGACATGCCATCACACAGTCAGCTCTCTCAGCATTATCTTTCATCATGTTTCCCCCCACGCTGCCTCCTATTCCAACTTTATCTGAGAAACATACCCGTGTGATATCTGGGGGCGGTTGGCACATCTGTCCGTATCTTTCCTCCCTTCACTAAATTTCACCAGGAGAAACTTTTCTCACTTAAGGAAATGGATCTAGAAAACAAAAACAACAGGGCTCCCTTTCTCTTTGACACTTGAAAGGGAAAAAAGGACACGACAGAATACCTTGTGTAACTCCCCCGCCTCATTGTCTTCTCACCTCCATTGATAGGAGGGACGTCTCACTGGAAGGTGATTTGCTGTTAATCACGCTTCAATAGGGAACTGTGAGCCGGTAGTCAAGGTTGAAACCGGTGGGAATAATCACCTCATAACCCCTCATTGATTCAAATGTATTCACGAGTGTATTGCAGCATTGTGTATTCCTGTAGAAAGAGTGCCTGGTGACATTGTGTGGAGCCTGGGTGACAGCATGGAGCTCAGAGACCTTCTGGGCTTCATGCATAATGCTCTTTGTGTTTCCTGGAAGGGATGGACGCGAGGCTGCCGGCCCGAGTTCCTTCCAGAATCACAAATGGATCCCCCTCACCCCTCCTCTCCTCTCCTCTCCTCTCCTCTCCTCTCCTCTCCTCTCCTCTCCTCTCCTCTCCTCTCCTCTCCTCTCCTCTCCTCTCCTCTCCTCTCCTCTCCTCTCCTCTCCTCTCCTCTTCTCTCATTACCCCCCTCTTCTCCTCTCCTCTCCTCTTCTCTTCTCTCCTCTCCATACCCCTTCTCTCTTCTCTTCTCCTCTCCTCTCCTCTCCTCTCCTCTCCTCTCCTCTCCTCTCCTCTCCTCTCCTCTCCTCTCCTCTCCTCTCCTCTCCTCTCCTCTCCTCTCCTCTCCTCTCCTCTCCTCTCCTCTCCTCACCTCTCCTATTATCTCCTCTCCGTACCCCTTCTCTCCTCTCCTTACCTCTCCTCTCCTCTCCTCTCTTCTCCTCTCCTCACCCCTTCTCCCCTCTCCTCCCCTTACCCCTTCTCTACTCGGCTCTCCTAACCCCTCTCTCCTAACCCCTCTCTTCTCTTCTCTTCTCTTC
>NW_028174415.1:0-29455 GCF_963971535.1 Notolepis coatsorum | reverse complement strand
TTCCAGGGAGTCCAGTCCTTTTGGTGGGTCTGGGTCTTCCTTCGTGCTCCGCTGCTACGGCCTTGCCACGGGGTTGGGTTTGCCCTTGACCCCGTGATTCTGGGGGCAGTAACGAGGTTGTTCCTCCGTTCGTTCCCGGGTGGCATGCGGGTTGTGCGTGTGTGTAGTCGTGGGGTCAAGCCACGGTCTGCTCACCCTGTGCGTTGAGTTGCTTGAGTGCCTCTTCGCACGGTCGGGTCCGTCGCCCTCCCGTGACGTCCTAATAGGGGGGCTACCCTCCATTAGGGGGGGTCGGGGGGGCTCGGCCCTCCCTGTTCTGATGGTTTTGGGGGTTTCCGCTTGGCCTCCCTTGTGCAGTAGCGATGCCAAGCTAAGCCACTAACGATACAGAACGTTAGGTTATGACTATAACCAAGTTCTGTTAGTTAGGGGCGATGCTTGGCATCGGACGCCGCTGCAGCCCTTGTCCTCACCTTGTGGTGAAAGCTTGGGAAGGAGGAGAGCAGGTGACCACACACCTGCTTATGAAGGTAAGCTGATGAGGGGTGTGGTCAGACTAATACTGGTATTAGAGGTACATTTGTGGTTTATTCAGTACGCGTGCACGTACGCGAGATAGTGCAGTAGCGATGCCAAGCATCGCCCCTAACTAACAGAACTTGGTTATAGTCATAACCTAACGTTCAGTGTTCTGATGGCCTGGGGAAGAAGCTGAGCCGGAGTGTCTCTGTTCTCGTAGTGTGTGTACGGCGTTTGCCTGACCGCAGCAGCTTGAACAGGCTGTTGTTGGGGTGGTGGGGGGTGTTTAATTATTCTGCAGGCTCTGGATTTGCACCTCCTGTTATATAAGACCTGCAGGGGTGGTAGTGCAATACCCGTAGTACGCTCTGCTGAGCGCACCATTCTCTGGAGTGCCTTCCTGTCCTGTGCCGTGCTGTTTCCAAACCAGGCAGTGATGTTTCCAGTCAGAATGCTCTCTACAGCCCCGGAATAGAAGGAGTGGAGTATCTTCCCCAATACTTTGAACTTCCTTAACTGTCTCAGGTGATAGAGGCGCTGTTTAGCCTTTTTCACCACATAATATATGTGTGTTGACCATGTCAGGTCCTCTGTGATGTGGACTCCCAGGTACTTGAAACTGCTCACCCTGCTCACCCTCTTCTTGGACCTAGTAAGGTTTCGTCCATAATCCAATGTACAGTTACCCCCCCCCCCGCCTACCCACCCCCGCCCCACCCAACCACCTACAATGTACAGTCCGCCTCCCCCCCCCCACCTACCCCCCCCCCCTCCTCCAATGTACATTTTCTTCGTCAAATGTATATACCGGTACTCTCTCTTTTTTTTTAACTCTTTTTGTACCACAAACAGTACTGTATTTGTAAATCTGGTATGTCATAAATCCAATCTCCCCCCAATCCCATTCAATCTATTTTGCTGCAGCTCAAATGTATTCCCTTACCCCAGTTTGCCTTTTATGTCTCTGTCTGTGTTTTGTGTATTTGTATATTTGTTTTTGTTTTGCTGCCATTTTGGCCAGGTCTTGCTCGAAAAGAGATCTTTGATCTCAAGTGACTACCTGGTAAAATAAAGGTAAAATAAAAAAATGTATGTCACCCCCCCCCCCCCCCACCTACCCAATCCAATGTACAGTTTCTATGTCAAATGTATATACTTTTTTTCTGGACTCTTTTTGTATCACAAACAGTACTGTATTTGCAAATCTGGTATGTCATAAATATATAGATGTAGCAGTACTGTCTATCTGTATGTCATGTATGTCATATATGTTACGATGAATTGAAAATGGGGGACCCTGATGTAAACAAGATGAAAGTCTTTCTCTGGTCTGCATCCCTTAACAATTGTATGTATTGAGCTGTACTGTACTGTACCCATTCTGCAATCTGTTAATAAAGTTTTCAATCAATCAATAATGGGGGCTGTCCGCGTTCATTTTAATTGGACATTATGCGCGTTTTGTACCGGCGGCGCGGCGTCGCCAATGTGCCACGTTACTTTTTACGCACGCTGCTCGCAGTACTCACTGTCCTCACTACTGTACACTGTAAGTAAGAGTTGCATTGCATCAGCAGCAGACTGTATGGGGGGATCGTGGATGGACTGGACTAACCGGGGCTTAGTTGGTACTTGTATCAATGGTACCCCGCCCCAGTGGCACAATCGACTTCCAGTTATAGGCTAATAAAACAGTCGTTACCGGTTAAACGTATGAATCTGATCCGTCTTCGACAAATATTCTCCCTTATATTTTTCTTATTCTCCACATTGCTTTTATTCTATCTTTTATTTCATGCTCAGATTGTTATTATTATGTCTATTTTAATTCTTTGAAGCGATTTGGGCTGACATTCTTGTATGAACTGTGCCACACACACACACACACACACGCACACACACACACACACACCCAAGGGTTTGTTTACATTTGGATATTTACACACTTTACTTGCATTCAAGCAATGCTTTGTCTTAAGTCCCCTCCATAGCAGTAGAAACCAAACGCTGCCTTCATACATTTGCAATAGGGGGTATCTGCAAAGCCGCAGAGCCAGGCTGGACGGGCTGGAGGCGGTCTGGACAAGTATTAGTGGTCTGGACAAGTATTTGCACTACTGCGCACCATTTTCAACTTCACTTTCGTCTCGTTTACATAGGTACATAGACAGTAATGTTACATCTAGACATTTATGACATGTAATAATAGAGTAAACTTGTAAATAGACAGTAATGTTACATCTAGACATACAAGATCTAGTAATAATAGAGTAAACTTAACTTTCGTCTCAGTAACAATGTTCATAAAGTGTACATCTAGACATGATGTGTACATAGACAGTAATGTTACATCTCTAGACATACCAGATCTAGTAATAATAGAGTAAACTTAACTTTCGTCTCAGTAACAATGTTCATAAAGTGTACATCTAGACATTTATGACATACCAGATCTAGTAATAATAGAGGAAACTTAACTTTCGTCTCAGTAACAATGTTCATAAAGTGTTGAGTGCTACAGTGTAGGTTAGTTTATTAGGACAAGTGCATGACAGTAAGGTTAGTTAGGGTTAGATTTTTTTTATTTAGATAATGGTTGAAGTAGTGAGTCTTTAGTCGACGGCGAAAGATTAGACGGGATTCGGCTGTCCTAACTGGGGTGGGTAGTTCATTCCACCATTGTGGGGCAAGGACTAAGAATAGGCGACTTCTCTTTGATGACCCGACTTCTCTTTGATGACCCTCCCGGAGCTTGGATAGGAGTAGGAATAAACTGTACATATACAGCACTGTTTGAACCTGGCACACAACATACTTCACATGTCATTTTTCTTTTTGTGGAGACGAAGATGATGAGTACCGGTCTTCTCCTCAGACATATAAAATCAGTTTTTCAATACAAGTACGACTCAAGACACAGAACATTAGTATGCAAAATAAAAAATGAACACAGATTTTGAGTGTGAATGAAAACTTTATTTCAACAAGATTGCAGAATGGGTACAATACAGTACGGCTCAATACACACAATTGTTAAGGGGATGCAGACCAGAGAAAGAAGTTTTGTCTTGTCTTCTTGTACTAAAAACGTGACTGTTAGCACAGAGACGGCTGCAGTTACACACAGGGCCATTTTCGTTTCGTTTTCAGGGTCAGTTTCGCTTTTCAGAACGCAACGTAATGGCAGGCAAGTTAGGCCCAGTCCACACGAGCGCTGGATTTAATATAACCATGATTGTATGTGCGCAGTTGCACTGTTCGGCCACACACAACCGGGGATTTGCTACACTGCAACCCCGGTCTTTGAAAACCGGAGTCCAGGGTGTTACGGGGGGACCCTGATGTAAACAAGACGAAAGTCTTTCTCTGGTCTGCATCCCCTTAACAATTGTATGTTTTGAGCTGTACTCTGCAATCTGTTAATAAACTTTTCAATCAATCAATCAATCAAAACGGCCCGGGCCGTCCACACCAGTCCCCAGTAAATGAGGTGAACTCAGCGCCACACAGTCGCACCCCTCCCCCACTGGCTACACACTGTCTGCAAGTTCAATCAAAATGATACATTTTTCCAACCACCTGCTGTGAGCAGGGGGGAGGGGTGGTGGACGGTGCTGCAGCGTGCACACTCTGAGTTGACTGAGCATTCTTTGAGAGAGGTAGTATTTGATTGATTGATTGATTGATTGATTGATTGATTGATTGATTGAAAAATGTTTTAAGGTGAGACAGCAGTATACAGTAATACAGCATAATACACATTTCAATAGTTTTGACACTTCACATATGTCATTTTTGTCTTGATATATAAAATAAACAGTGATGTTTATATAAACATGATGGATCATGATGATGTAAGTCACACCTGCTGTAAGCAAAACTAGATTTTCGTTCTGTGATCGAAAGTGATTGTTAAATAACTTTATATTTATTTTAATTTCCGCGACCCTAGCCATAGGGCCTCGCAAAAAAAACGAAAAAAAAAAGATTTTAGACACCTGCTGCTGTAAGCAAAACTAGATTTTCGTTCTGTGATGGAAAGTGATTGTTAAATAACGTTATATTTATTTACATTTTTATATAAAAAAAAATAAAAAAGGGCCTCGCGCGAGACCCCATAGGGCCTCGCAATTTTTTTTTCTTCTTCTTGCGAGGCCCCCCTTCCCGCGAGGCCCTGTGCGACCGCACTGCTCGCACACCCCCTGAGGCGGCCCTGACAACTGGCTTAGGGAAAGTATTCACGCATCCCTGTCTCCTGAGCCGTTCAGCCATTGTGTAGTGTGATGTGTGCCGGGTGCCAGTGTATGGCAGCCATTGAGCCTGTGTAGCCCAACGTGCTACCAGTGGTGGTGATTGATTGATTGATTGAAAAGTTTATTAACAGATTGCAGAATGGGTACAGTACAGTACAGCTCAATACATACAATTGTTAAGGGGATGCAGACCAGAGAAAGACTTTCGTCTTGTTTACATCAGGGTCCCCCATTTTCATCTTCACCTGCAGGTGAAGGAGGCAATTTCCCTAACCCTACGTTGTAAAACACCTTGAGTCTGAGAAAAGCTCTATATAAATGTAATGAATTATTATTATAATTATAATTATTATTATTATTATTATTATTATTATTATTATCATAAAATACCTTTAAGCATTTTGACGGTGCACCTGCTGTGAGATCCCCGGCTCGTCGATGCCATAGGCTGTAGCCTGGACCACCATGCCAAAGGCCCCTGAGCCCAGCTCGGTACCTGCAGGAGGAGCATGAGGATTTAAAGGAACATGCCAACATTTTGGGAAATGAGCTTACCGTCTTCTCCAGAGAGAGACAAGGAGATAGATACCAGTTTCCTCTCTGTGCGTTCAGTAGAAAGCTATCTGGCTGCACATTAGCCTAGCTTAGCACAATGAATGGAAGTGAACAGAGCCGGTTAGCCTAGGCATTGTCCAACTAACACCTCTCCCGAAGGCTAACCGGCCATGTCCGCTTCCATTCAATGTGCTAAGCTAGGCTAATGTGCAGCCAGATAGCTTTCTACTGAACGCACAGAGAGGAAACTGGTATCTATCTCCTTGTCTCTCTCTGGAGAAGACGGTAAGCTCATTTCCCAAAATGTTGGCATGTTCCTTTAAATCCTCATGCTCCTCCTGCAGGTAGACTGATTTTAGACGTCTATGTCATGACGTTGAAACAACGTCTAAGCTTAGACGTTCAAAACACGTCTAAGCTTAGACGTTCAAAACACGTCTAGAATAGACGTCTACCAAACTTTCACTTTTCACCCTACTTTAGACTGATTTTAGACGTCTATGTCATGACGTTGAAACAACGTCTAAGCTTAGACGTTTAAAACACGTCTAGAATAGACGTCTACCAAACTTTCACTTTTCACCCCGTTCTAGACTGATTTTAGACGTCTATGTCATGACGTTGAAACAACGTCTAAACATAGACGTTCAAAACACGTCTAGAATAGACGTCTACCAAACTTTCACTTTTCACCCCATTCTAGACTGATTTTAGACGTCTATGTCATGACGTTGAAACAACGTCTAAACATAGACGTTCAAAAAACGTCTAAGCTTAGACGTTCAAAACACGTCTGGAATAGACGTCTACCAAACTTTCACTTTTCACCTCATTCTAGACTGATTTTAGACGTCTATGTCATGACGTTGAAACAACGTCTAAACATAGACGTTCAAAAAATGTCTAAGCTTAGACGTTCAAAACACGTCTGGAATAGACGTCACCAAACTTTCACTTTCCACCTCATTCTAGACTGATTTTAGACGTCTATGTTATGACGTTGAAACAACGTCTAAGCTTAGACGTTCAAAACACGTCTAAGCTTAGACGTTCAAAACACGTCTAGAATAGACGTCTACCAAACTTTCACTTTTCACCCCATTCTAGACTGATTTTAGACGTCTATGTCATGACGTTGAAACAACGTCTAAGCTTAGACGTTCAAAACACGTCTAAGCTTAGACGTTGAAAACACGTCTAGAATAGACGTCTACCAAACTTTCACTTTTCACCCCATTCTAGACTGATTTTAGACATCTATGTCATGACGTTGAAACAACGTCTAAGCTTAGACGTTCAAAACACGTCTAAGCTTAGACGTTGAAAACACGTCTAGAATAGACGTCTACCAAACTTTCACTTTTCACCCCATTCTTGACCGAATTTAGCCTAGACGTCTATGGGCCATTTAGATGTCTTTTAAACGTCTATTCAACGTAAAATTGCCCAGTGAGCAAAACACGTCTTTTCAACCAAGCGTCTTTGCATAGCTCTCGTGTAACCCAGCCAAATCGTGTTTTTTTGTAGACGTATTTTAAACTATGCACTAAGTATATTATTTCAATGCATTCACATATGAAAATATTATCAATATGGACAGAGACATCCTGCAAACGCTGGAAGATTGGTGGTCTGCTGTGTTCATCACCAACCTAACCTGCTGTTTGCCATTTGATCAGCAGGTGGCGCTGATAGTGCTGGGAAACCTGACTGATCCCAATCCTGCCTGATTAAATAACATGTCTGACCGTTCTTCTGACTGTGTGTGTGTGTGTGTGTGTGTGTGTGTGTGTGTGTGTGTGTGTGTGTGTGTGTGTGTGTGTGTGTGTGTGTGTGTGTGTGTGTGTTAGGGTGACCAGATACAAAAAGTCCAAAAGCAGGACAACAGTAAGATTTTGGTGGGACAAAGTGGGACAGATAGATAATGTAATTTTTTTTATTATAATAACTCGTCTTCACCGAATAGATAAAGGTTAAATCTAAATAAATGCAAATTAAATACAGAATTATATCTCTCCACATTCATCTTGGCACTGGCAGCCGGCTAGTTACAACCTAACATCTGTTTTAAATATTCAAACTTTATCACTTGACAGGAATGTCTTGTGTTCGATATATTTTTTTTGCTTCAAAAAGAGGGACATCCTCTCAATATGTGGGACGCGGTCTCAAATGGTGGGACAGTACAACCAAAAGGGGGACACCTGGTCACCCTAGTGTGTGTGTGTGTGTGTGTGTGTGTGTGTGTGTGTGTGTGTCTATCCATAGCTCTCATTTAGCCCAGGAGAATCTTGTCTAAGCTTAGACGTCTACCAAACGTTCACTTTTCACCCCATTTTAGACATTGTTTAAACGTCTAAGCTTAGACGCTCAAAACACGTCTAAGCTTAGACGTCTACCAAACTTTCACTTTTCACCCCACTTTAGACTGATTTTAGACGTCTATGTCATGACGTTGAAACAACGTCTAAGCTTAGACGTTCAAAACACGTCTAAGCTTAGACGTCTACCAAACTTTCACATTTCACCCCACTTTAGACTGATCTTAGACGTCTATGTCATGACGTTGAAACAACGTCTAAGCTTAGACGTTCAAAACACGTCTAAGCTTAGACGTTCGAAACACGTCTAGAATAGACGTCTACCAAACTTTCACTTTTCACCCCATTCTAGACTGATTTTAAACGTCTAAGCTTAGACGTTCAAAACACGTCTAGAATAGACGTCTACCAAACTTTCACTTTTCACCCCATTCTAGACCGATTTTAGCCTATAGCCTTGATTGACATTTTTTATTAACAGATTGCAGAATGGGTACAGTACAGTACAGCTCAATACACACAATTGTTAACCCTTTCACTGCCACACTACCAAACGGTTAACCCTTTCACTGCGACAATACACAGTATGTTAACCCTTTCACTGCATATATGTAGTATCCTCAAGAATATGTGCATAATCTTGTGTAATTTTTGCAATTGTACATATCTAATTTAAATTATTAGAAGCATTATGGTAAACTTTATATTACCAGCTATACGTTAATATAATTAACCAAGTTCACATTGTGAGATGGAGAGTTCAGTGTTCTGATGGCCTGGGGGAAGAAGCTGAGCCGGAGTGTCTCTGTTCTCGTAGTGTGTGTACGGCGTTTGCCTGACCGCAGCAGCTTGAACAGGCTGTTGTTGGGGTGGTGGGGGGTGTTTAATTATTCTGCAGGCTCTGGATTTGCACCTCCTGTTATATAAGACCTGCAGGGGTGGTAGTGCAATACCCGTAGTACGCTCTGCTGAGCGCACCATTCTCTGGAGTGCCTTCCTGTCCTGTGCCGTGCTGTTTCCAAACCAGGCAGTGATGTTTCCAGTCAGAATGCTCTCTACAGCCCCGGAATAGAAGGAGTGGAGTATCTTCCCCGATACTTTGAACTTCCTTAACTGTCTCAGGTGATAGAGGCGCTGTTTAGCCTTTTTCACCACATAATATATGTGTGTTGACCATGTCAGGTCCTCTGTGATGTGGACTCCCAGGTACTTGAAACTGCTCACCCTGCTCACCCTCTTCTTGGACCTAGTAAGGTTTCGTCCATAATCCAATGTACAGTTACCCCCCCCCCCCGCCTACCCACCCCCGCCCCACCCAACCACCTACAATGTACAGTCCGCCTCCCCCCCCCCACCTACCCCCCCCCCCCTCCTCCAATGTACATTTTCTTCGTCAAATGTATATACCGGTACTCTCTCTTTTTTTTTTAACTCTTTTTGTACCACAAACAGTACTGTATTTGTAAATCTGGTATGTCATAAATCCAATCTCCCCCCAATCCCATTCAATCTATTTTGCTGCAGCTCAAATGTATTCCCTTACCCCAGTTTGCCTTTTATGTCTCTGTCTGTGTTTTGTGTATTTGTATATTTGTTTTTGTTTTGCTGCCATTTTGGCCAGGTCTTGCTCGAAAAAGAGATCTTTGATCTCAAGTGACTACCTGGTAAAATAAAGGTAAAATAAAAAAATGTATGTCACCCCCCCCCCCCCCCCCCCCCACCTACCCAATCCAATGTACAGTTTCTATGTCAAATGTATATACTTTTTTTTCTGGACTCTTTTTGTATCACAAACAGTACTGTATTTGCAAATCTGGTATGTCATAAATATATAGATGTAGCAGTACTGTCTATCTGTATGTCATGTATGTCATATATGTTACGATGAATTGAAAATGGGGGACCCTGATGTAAACAAGATGAAAGTCTTTCTCTGGTCTGCATCCCCTTAACAATTGTATGTATTGAGCTGTACTGTACTGTACCCATTCTGCAATCTGTTAATAAAGTTTTCAATCAATCAATAATGGGGGGCTGTCCGCGTTCATTTTAATTGGACATTATGCGCGTTTTGTACCGTCGGCGCGGCGTCGCCAATGTGCCACGTTACTTTTTACGCACGCTGCTCGCAGTACTCACTGTCCTCACTACTGTACACTGTAAGTAAGAGTTGCATTGCATCAGCAGCAGACTGTATGGGGGGATCGTGGATGGACTGGACTGACCGGGGCTTAGTTGGTACTTGTATCAATGGTACCCCGCCCCAGTGGCACAATCGACTTCCAGTTATAGGCTAATAAAACAGTCGTTACCGGTTAAACGTATGAATCTGATCCGTCTTCGACAAATATTCTCCCTTATATTTTTCTTATTCTCCACATTGCTTTTATTCGATCTTTTATTTCATGCTCAGATTGTTATTATTATGTCTATTTTAATTCTGTGAAGCGATTTGGGCTGACATTCTTGTATGAACTGTGCCACACACACACACACACACACCCGAGGGTTTGTTTACATTTGGATATTTACACACTTTACTTGCATTCAAGCAATGCTTTGTCTTAAGTCCCCTCCATAGCAGTAGAAACCAAACGCTGCCTTCATACATTTGCAATAGGGGGTATCTGCAAAGCCGCAGAGCCAGGCTGGACGGGCTGGAGGCGGTCTGGACAAGTATTAGTGGTCTGGACAAGTATTTGCACTACTGCGCACCATTTTCAACTTCACTTTCGTCTCGTTTACATAGGTACATAGACAGTAATGTTACATCTAGACATTTATGACATGTAATAATAGAGTAAACTTGTAAATAGACAGTAATGTTACATCTAGACATACAAGATCTAGTAATAATAGAGTAAACTTAACTTTCGTCTCAGTAACAATGTTCATAAAGTGTACATCTAGACATTTATGACATACCAGATCTAGTAATAATAGAGGAAACTTAACTTTCGTCTCAGTAACAATGTTCATAAAGTGTTGAGTGCTACAGTGTAGGTTAGTTTATTAGGACAAGTGCATGACAGTAAGGTTAGTTAGGGTTAGATTTTTTTTATTTAGATAATGGTTGAAGTAGTGAGTCTTTAGTCGACGGCGAAAGATTAGACGGGATTCGGCTGTCCTAACTGGGGTGGGTAGTTCATTCCACCATTGTGGGGCAAGGACTAAGAATAGGCGACTTCTCTTTGATGACCCGACTTCTCTTTGATGACCCTCCCGGAGCTTGGATAGGAGTAGGAATAAACTGTACATATACAGCACTGTTTGAACCTGGCACACAACATACTTCACATGTCATTTTTCTTTTTGTGGAGACGAAGATGATGAGTACCGGTCTTCTCCTCAGACATATAAAATCAGTTTTTCAATACAAGTACGACTCAAGACACAGAACATTAGTATGCAAAATAAAAAATGAACACAGATTTTGAGTGTGAATGAAAACTTTATTTCAACAAGATTGCAGAATGGGTACAATACAGTACGGCTCAATACACACAATTGTTAAGGGGATGCAGACCAGAGAAAGAAGTTTTGTCTTGTCTTCTCGTACTAAAAACGTGACTGTTAGCACAGAGACGGCTGCAGTTACACACAGGGCCATTTTCGTTTCGTTTTCAGGGTCAGTTTCGCTTTTCAGAACGCAACGTAATGGCAGGCAAGTTAGGCCCAGTCCACACGAGCGCTGGATTTAATATAACCATGATTGTATGTGCGCAGTTGCACTGTTCGGCCACACACAACCGGGGATTTGCTACACTGCAACCCCGGTCTTTGAAAACCGGAGTCCAGGGTGAAGTTATGCGGTTTTGTGTGGGCATAGGAACCAAGGTTGGAGGGAGGGAGCAGAATTAATTATTCGATATCAGTATAATAACTGGACTTTGAGAAGTCTTTATTCATGCAGACAGACACGCAGTTAGTTGGGTCGCTGATGCGTTTGAGTCTCTGCACTCCCTCCCCCCAAGGGCAGCATCGCTCATCGGTGAACCATCACATCTAAATGCCATATGAACACAACAAAAAGTAGCTCTCATCTGTGTACCTAAAAACAGTTCTGTAGTCTTCATCGCCAAAGCCAGAGGTATGCTCTATGTATTTCGAGTCCAATAATAGAATCTCCTGTATGCGTGGCTTCAAGACCTATAATGGGTATGTAAAAATAAGCACAGCATGTCAGTTAGGTTTCTGTGGGAATGTGGATTCTGCTATTCTCCCAGAACGGCAGACATGATTAAGTTTATAAGACACGCATTACTAATTTCACTTACACATAGCACAAAGTGGTTTTCGGTCCAGGCTGGAAAGACTATTGCATGTTTCATCTTCATGTCAGCCTAATATTTATGAAACATGAGTTTGCCATTAGAGTAGGGATGTGCCATTATGCTTATTCAATTTACTAACTGAATAATTATATTTATTTCATCAATTAATTACACTTACCGGGTTGATACTTCGGTCCTTCCAGGTAGGAACAACATACATGTCTTCTATATAAATGTCCATGTCCTGATGAGGAAAAAACAAACATGATTATTAATAGTCTGCCTTCAGTACCAAAAGTTACTTTTAAATGTGTAATTAAAAAAGAGGTCATACACGTTTCAGAGCCAGCTCACCAATGAGCTTCAGGCATGCATTTCCAATCTGCAAGAAATCACAATTAAGACATTATAGTGAACATGACTGAAACTCTCCCTTCGGTAATAAATGTTAATTTGTTAGACCATGTGACTACTCACAGTTGAATCCATATAGCTGTTCAACCCAAGGCTCCAAAACTCATCCCGTGTCAAACAAGTTTGTCCTTCCTTCACAATTATTTCTTCCGAAGGCCTCTTTCGGTCCAGGACATAACTGAGCTGAAGATAATAACCATTGTTGTGATACAGATGAGTAGTTTTACATAGAAAGTAATTATTTGTAGAAATTTGCCTACCCGTTGTTGTTGGATAGGGTTTCGGGACTTCGCCCAGGGTTGGTCTGGTGAGTAGTCATTGTCCACTGGAATCTCAAGTTCTACAGGGATGGACATACACAAAAATATAAGAGAAATAGTAACAATGTTTAATAAAACTAATAGTGTAGAGGTAAGAATTACTGTAGGTAGGCATAGGTTTTTATAGGCCTGCTTCTGCTGCAGAAGCCAGGTTCTATGGTGTAATAGTTAGCACTCTTGACTTGGAGCAATTAAGAGTTCACTATTTAAGGTGGTGGGTGGCAGTTTAATATGATTATTGGACAAATCATGCATGGTTTCAGTCAAGGCGGCTAAACTTGAATTTAAGACATTTTAAGACTTTCTAAGGACCCAGGCATGCAATTCCACTTACTTATCATTGCTGGGGGCAGACCTGAACCCGCTTCAGGGAGCACACCTTGAGCTGCTTCCAGTGATAGATCAAGGACTGCTTCCTGTGACACTGTAAGCAGATGACAAACACAGCTTAGTAAGGAACAGTGAACTTGATGAATGAAGACATTTATACATTATTTCCTAGATCAATTAAAAACAGGATTAATGCATTAAATATCTTTAATGCAAGTGCAAGTAGAAAATGTACCCAATACAGCCTGGTGGTAGCTGTTTATTGCCACCGCTGTCGTCCCAAATAACTTTTTGATGTTGTCCATTCGCTTCTTGTTTTTGTTGTTGTTGAAGGTTCTAGGATGTTTCTCATCAGGAACAGATGGGTCGATGGTAGTTGCTGCGTTAAAAAGTAATTGTTCTTTCTCATTTGTGCAAACAGTTGTTCTGCAACTTGACTGTTTACATGTCCTGCAGTTTGAGGGACTATTATTATTATTATTACTAGATCTGGTATGTCTAGATGTAACATTACTGTCTATTTACAAGTTTACTCTATTATTACATGTCATAAATGTCTAGATGTAACATTACTGTCTATGTACCTATGTAAACGAGACGAAAGTGAAGTTGAAAATGGTGCGCAGTAGTGCAAATACTTGTCCAGACCACTAATACTTGTCCAGACCGCCTCCAACCCGTCCAGCCTGGCTCTGCGGCTCTGCAGATACCCCCTACTCTACATTTGACAGGAACCTGAGAACTACCCCCCCCCCCGCCGGCATGTGGCGTCTGACCCTCCTCTTGAACATGAGCGTGCCCTCCTCTTGAACATGAGCGTGCCCTCCTCTTGAACATGCCCTCCTCTTGAATTGAAGTTGAACACATGCACTTGGACATGAGCTTCATGTTTTTTTTTGGAGGCGTCCCGGCTGTGCTCTCGACTACAGCCAATGCGGTGTCACACAGAAACGGGTGCTCCCCTAATGTCGTCATACACTACATGTATTATAGCATGTATTGGGCGTGCTCCCCAGAGAAAGAGGTTACATTTCGAGAGGGAAGGACAATAGTAGCACATGTGCCTTTCAGCCAGACAGAATCATTTAATTTCATTTTAAATTTGCAAACCTTTATTTAAACTCACAAGACACTGAGGAATTGAAAATGGTGAATTGAAAATGGAGGACCCTGATGGAAACAAGACGAAAGTCTTTCTCAGGTCTGCATCCTCTTAACAATTGTATGTATTGAGCTGTACTGTACTGTACCCATTCTGCAATCTGTTAATAAACTTCTCAATCAATCAATCAATCAATCAATCAATCAATCAAAGGTTTCCCTTATTTACAGTCAGCGACCATGAGCTTACAAAACAAGACACACAATTTGTCAACAATTTCATACATATATAGGCAAATCTGAAGAGTAGTACACACAGCCCATATCAGTGGCCCTCACCCTTTTCCATATCAAGGACACCCCAAGTTGATATAACCATTAGGCTGTGCACTAATGTGATTTAGATTTCAGGAGTCAGTCATGGAGCCCCATCTGAGAAGACATGTTATAGATTTAAGTCCATATTTCCATAACTGTCAAATCTGTCATATAGTGTAGGGCGGGAGGTAACAGTAGAGAGAATGAAACCTATGGTAGTCACTCTTAATATATTCTCTCACAGGGCTCAACTTCTAGTGAATAAAAAAATCCCTGTCCTTTATGTCTGCATATAATGTACGTGGGCATTCATTTATTTAAAGTTTTTTGAACTTCATGGTGTTTTTGTTTTGTTCTTGATTTATTGTGATGTTTCTTCTTGACTTGTTTAAAGAAGACGTGTCCGGCCCATTGGGGACATTAACGTGTGTTGTCGGGCCTTACAAATACATTTGATTTGATTTGATTTATGTTGCTTAATCTGCTGCTTGCTCTGTTACAGTGTTATTACCAGAATAAGCTGAAACTAGCTCTGATTGGCCAGAGCGTGTTTGGACAGGAAGTGTACACCAACTTGAGGAAGCAGGGTCACAAGGTAGTTGGCGTGTTCACCGTCCCGGACAAGGATGGCAAGGCAGACCCCCTGGGTGAGTTAGTTACTATCTCGACTCTAATTACTATCTTTGTTTGTGAGTCTGTCTATTTGTTTTTTTCTGTCCCCTGGCTCTCAGTCTGTGTCAGTTAGGAACGGGCAAAACTCACAAAATGACTATTCGATAGTCACTGGGCACTATTTTACTACTATTCGAAGACCCCCCCCCCCCCCCCCCCCCACACACACACACACACGGAGTTTGAGCAAATGTGTGATTGATTGAAAACTTTATTAACAGATTGCAGAATGGGTACAATACAGTACGGCTCAATACACACAATTGTTAAGGGGATGCAGACCAGAGAAATACTTTCGTCTTGTTTACATCAGGGTCCCCCATTTTCAATTCATAATGTAGTGTGATAATCAAACAAGCGAGCTATAGCTGGCTGTTGTCATTACAGTCGGACCAGGCTAACGTGATTGCTGGAAACAAAAGCATTCATTTCCGAAAGGGACAAACACAATGGCAAATTTACTTTGCTACACTGTAACATCCCCAGTCTCTCTTTTTCATTCTCCATCATTCTTTTCTGTCCTTGAATATACTGTAGCAACAGAGCCTCTCCCAGCTGTTAACAGACTGTTACCTGGCTAGCTAACAAGCTGTATCCAGCATGCTGTTCAGCAGTGTAACAGTTAATAGGGGTCCCCTTTCAATACACTACACAGTGTGGTGCTGGTAAAAAAACAAACATATATATATATATATATATATATGTAACGGATGGTACCGCGAAGCGCAGTCATGATGGACTTCAGATGTTGTTGTGAAGTGACTGGGCTGAGTAGCGGTGCTGTGGGTTAAACTCACTCTCACCCTCAAAAGACACATAGACACGTTACAAAGCAGTGAGTTCACTTCTTGGTATAGCGGTCTGTGCTGGTGCCCGCGGCGTGGGAGACCCGGGTTCGAAACTCCCTCGGGGCATCGAAGTTTAAGGGGACGATGTCACAACCGTTACATATATATAATTTTATATCTTTTTTTTTTTGTTTTGATCCACTTTTTCTCCCATTTTCTATTTTTCTCCCATTCCAATTTTTCATATCGTCCTATTCAACCCTCTCCTGTCTTCGGACGTTGTTTCTTGCCTCCCACAAGCCGGCTGCAATGTGGACTAAGTCATACATAGCACGAGTCCCCTCCGATACTCGAGGTAGCAGCCGTCGCATCTTTTCACCTGCGCGGCTCGATCCTTCAGCGTCGGGGGTCTGGGCTTTGGAGGGGCCCCGACCCCGTCGCTTCTTGATTCTACTGCGCAGGCGCACCAACCGACCTGTAGGAGTCACTGTCCACAACCCCCCGATCCCCACCCTTCAGTTTCCCTCCCCGTAATACGGCCAATGTGTATTACTGTGGACGACCAGCTAAACTGAAAGCAATGTGGAGAGCGGGGCTCGAACAGGGAGGCATCCTGTTTGAGCCTAGTCTCCAGCATTCGTTGCGACTGCCTTGCCCACTGCGCCACGTAGCCGCCAATTTTATATAATTTAATGACAATAAAAAAAAAAATGTATGCCCATCCCTAGTGTCAGTCATATCTACGTAGGTGACAGCAGTCTCTCTCTGGCCTCAGGCCCCAGCCTGTGAGCGAGGTACAGTAGATAGATGCTCCTGAAGCGGTGTTGCTGACTCTGCCGCGGGTCTGCAGTGCACAAAAGATATGCCTTTATCCCACATTAGACGCGGGATAGTGGCCCCATTGTGGCGGCGGGCGGGGGGAGAGGCCACCCTCTCTACGGGGTCTGTGGGAGACACAGCGCTGCGGCGAGAACTCTATATTCGGAGGCTTTAATGATGCAACCTAAAGCCCAGTGTGCATCATCATGGACGCCGTGAGTCGATCGACTGTTTAACCCTTTCACTGCGACAATACAGAAGGTTAACCCTTTCACTGTGACAATATAGCAGGTTAACCCTTTCACTACCACATTACAGAAGGTTAACCCTTTCACTACCACATTACAGAAGGTTAACCCTTTCACTGCGACAATACAGAAGGTTAACCCTTTCACTGCGACAATACAGAAGGTTAACCCTTTCACTGTGACACTACAGACGGTTAACCCTTTCACTGCCACACGGCAAAGGGTTAGCCCTTTCACAACCACAACCGTCTGTGAAAGGGTCAACCTTCTGTAGTGTGGTAGTGAAAGGGTTAACCTTCTGTAGTGTGGTAGTGAAAGGGTTAACCTTCTGTAATGTGGTAGTGAAAGGGTTAATTCCTCCAGGGTGGAAGACGGAGCCCTAGATCCTCTTCAGCTAACTTTGGAATAGAGGGGGCACCGATGACCTCTTGGTGGCAAGCAGGGGTTCTTACCTCTGAGTCCCAATTATGAATTGTATTGGCAAAAGTCCAAAACAAACGATGCAACCAGGAGTTGAACCAACAACCATTGCAGTCACAGGCGGGTGCTCTCACCACTATCTAACTATGATTATAGTTAGAGTTGAGGTTAGTTTTAACATTCACTTAACCGTTATGCTTAAGATGTAAAGTTAGGGTTACGGTTAAGGTTCGATCCCCAACAGGGGAATTTAAACATTTTCTGAAAACGTAAAAAAAGAAAATTGAATAATATTATACTTATTTGTAATGTCCCTCTGAGCAATTTTACGTTGAATAGACGTTTAAAAGACGTCTAAATGGCCCATAGACGTCTAGGCTAAATTCGGTCTAGAATGGGGTGAAAAGTGAAAGTTTGGTAGACGTCTATTCCAGACGTGTTTTCAACGTCTAAGCTTAGACGTGTTTTGAACGTCTATGTTTAGACGTTGTTTCAACGTCATGACATAGACGTCTAAAATCAGTCTAGAATGGGGTGAAAAGTGAAAGTTTGGTAGACGTCTATTCCAGACGTGTTTTCAACGTCTAAGCTTAGACGTGTTTTGAACGTCTATGTTTAGACGTTGTTTCAACGTCATGACATAGACGTCTAAAATCAGTCTAGAATGGGGTGAAAAGTGAAAGTTTGGTAGACGTCTATTCCAGACGTGTTTTTAACGTCTAAGCTTAGACGTTTTTTGAACGTCTATGTTTAGACGTTGTTTCAACATCATGACATAGACGTCTAAAATCAGTCTAGAATGGGGTGAAAAGTGAACGTTTGGTAGACGTCTATTCCAGACGTGTTTTCAACGTCTAAGCTTAGACGTGTTTTGAACGTCTATGTTTAGACGTTGTTTCAACGTCATGACATAGACGTCTAAAATCAGTCTAGAATGGGGTGAAAAGTGAAAGTTTGGTAGACGTCTATTCCAGACGTGTTTTTAACGTCTAAGCTTAGACGTTTTTTGAACGTCTATGTTTAGACGTTGTTTCAACGTCATGACATAGACGTCTACCAAACTTTACATTAAAGCATGAGCGTTGAAAATGCATTGTTTAAACATTAACACATCAATAACATGGAATAGTCAAAAGTTAGCCGTTTTTATAATTTCTTTTTATTTTAAAATACTAAAGGCTGGCCCAACACACACATACATAGCAACTGAAAATTTTGAAGATTAAAGATAGAGCTGATAGCGGATCTATTTGAGCTAAGGGGCGGCGCAGAGAGGGTCGCATCCTCCCAGTCTTCAGCTTCAGCACTTCGAGACAGCCGGAGAGGGTTGCATCCTCCCAGTCTTCGGCACATCGAGACAGCCGGAGAGGCGCAGAGGGGGTAGCATCCTCCCGGTCTTCAGCAAGGGACGTCCAACACTCCTGGACAGCCACTCACAGGGAGACAGGGAGACGGGACAGGCGTTAATACAGCTCACGTGATTGTGATGGGCGGACATAGCAATAGATACAAGTGGTAAGCATTAGTAGGTTACAGCAGTAGGGATGACCCCCGGACCCCGGTTCTAAATGGGAACCGGTACTATATTAGAAAATACCGGAGTATTTATAAGCTCTGACGTCATCGGTACTGCTATCGATACTCTAGAGAAATTATTATTATTTAAAAGTTGTGAACGATCTCTCTCTGTCTCTGCACGAGAAGCGAGCCGCAGCGAGTCATTATTACACACTCCTCGCGAGTCGCTACACATACGGGTACTTCTTAATGAAAGTGCTGTCCCCGTGCTGAAGCGCGCTGCACACAGACAGCTCTGCCTCTGAGTCTGCATGCACTGAGTCGTGATGGCGGATAGAGCGAAGCGTTCTAAAGAAGGCAGATATGTTGTTTTTTCTGCATAAGAACTGTTAGGATAATTTTCTAGGTTCTTTAATCTTGTGTTTGAACTTCTGTTAGCCTTTTGCATTTGTTGTTTATTATAAAAAGTCTATAATTCAGAGTCAGACACATTTAAAACATTGTTGCTGCTGTTGAAGAAATTATATTAATTTATTATATTTATTTATAAAGTTATATAAAAGAACATTGCTGCTGCTGAAGAAATTATATTTATAATACTTATTTATAAAGTATTAAAGTTGTATAAATAATAAAGCAATGTCGACTCTGTTCTTAATTAATTGTCTTTTTTTCTTGCAAAAAAATAAGCAAAAAGAACCGATAAGAGTATCGATAAAGTACCAAACCGTTAAACAGTATCAATAAGAGTAGTAGTATCGATAAAATCCTAACGATACCCATCACTGTACAGCAGTAAGCCTTAGGTTGCACAGTAAATTATGGCCAATTCGTTTTATATTGTTTAATAGTTAAATAAATAAATGAAGCAATCTTTTTTGTATTCCCCCCCGAAAATCGTACGTACCGAACCGTGGATTTTGTGTACCGTTACACCTCTAGTAAGCATATATGTGAATAGAATAGAAGTACTTAACCCAGCAATGAAACCACGGACAGAAGACGGTAAGGAGCCGATCCATTGCCTCGTGGTGCACGTAGAACAGTCACTGCAATCTTGGCCAAGACCCCGAGACGGCCACCACCTTGGTCCGCACTAAGAGACGAGCACTCAGAGAGATGGGGGGCGTTGGGGGTTAGAGAGTTCCCATGTTTGTAGTGGGTGGAGATGGAGCAATAAATACATGTAGTGAGCATATGCATACATGGTGAAAGTAGAATCATAGTATATAAGAATTGTGCAATTGAGTAATAGATAGAACTACTGCAGGCATATGGATACAGGATGAGATACAAGACAGGAAGCATTTGAACCTTTTATTTTTTTCAATATATTATAATTAGCAGTTTACAATGAATAAAAAAAAATTTCCCCCTCCCTCCCTCCCACCCCCCTTGAGACATGTCTCCGTTAGTATGCCCCACTTGGAGCATACGCATTTATAAATAAATAAAAAATAAATAATAATTGGGACAAGGTCAAATGACAAATAACCCTAACCCGTGGTGAAAATCCGCCTAAAATATATACCTAGGTAAATAAAATATTGCTCCACTTCTACAAGGCCATTTGCATATTCTTGGTATCTAGGGACATCTATGGACATCAGGGAACGTAATCACAGTGTCAGAAATATTGTGTCTATTACTAGGCTTGCTTTGTGATATTATTCATGCTGTGATGTGAACGTTAGTTTACCTTCAATGGAGAAGTGCATTAAATAATTTTAATGCAAAAAAAGTGTCCTCTGTTCTTTCAATTCAGCATGGTCTATCTGTCACAGAACACGTTCCATTGTGGGCAGAGTGTATGCTTGGTTTCATTCCAGCCTTGCCTAAACACCAGCTGATGATTTCACTAATTGGCTCACCTCTTCAACTAACTCACCTGGCAATGTATAGTTAAAATGAAAACTTGGCCGATGATGGAATGAGTTTGAGACCCCTGGTCTATTCCTTTCCAAAAAAAATAGCTTTTACTTTTTAGTACATTTAAAAGTAGGACTTTTTTTACTTTTACTCAAGTGTGTTTTTAGCCAGATACTTTGACTTTTACTTTAGTCAGATTTTGAGACAGTACCCATACTTTCACTTAAGTATAATTTCTGGGTACTTTTTACACCCATGTAGTGAGCATATGCATACATGGTGACAGTAGAATCATAGTATAATATAATAATACCTGTCCATCATTTTATTGGTGCAGTCCCGGACACTCCTATCACCATCAATGTGGATATCTGAAATGAATGTCATGACATACAGTACTGTTACATTTGTGACATATATGATATGCAAATATACAGTAGTTACCCATAGATCTTGACAGAGTGTATTTACATATGATGGGGATGAGACTGTACATTAGGAGGGGGTGGGTGGGTGGGAGAGAAATATACACACGGTGGGGAGAGAATATATACATACGGTGGGGGGAGAAGACTGTATATTAGGAGGGGGTGGGTGGGAGAGAATATACAGTGGGGAGGGGACTGTCTATTAGGTGGGGCGGTTTGGACATAGGAAATTTGTCTTTTCTCTGTCCTGTTGGAGGTAAAGAGCATAGGATGTACATCAGACTGAAGGTTTTGGACCTCACTATGAAGCATATTGTAAAACATGCAGTTCACTTAAGTATCTTTGTGCTAATTCCCTGCCTAGCTCATCTTGACTCGTGTCCTTACATGCCAAGTCACATTGGGATGTCTATAGGGCTTGGTAAGTTTAGTTACCCACAGCTAGCTGCAGAGTCTAGTCTTGAGAGTGTGCTTCTTTTTCTGAGTACAAATCATCAATGGCATTTACATTACCGTATGAAGATTAGCGAGTGGTGAAGGAACGGTGACACCGAGGACAGTTGAATGATGGCGACTCACAGCACAATTCTCTTTGTATTTCTAAAAAAAAAAAACAGCCTGCACAAAACGTGCAGAGTAATCACTCATTTGTCCATATCAGCAGTTCACTTGGACTAAATACATCATTTACATACTACAAATATCTCAATAACTATATATTTGAAGAACATTTCAGCTTAGATTGAATAGGCCCCAATGGCCCATCTGCTTGTAGCTGAATTAACCAACTAAAACGTTTATTCTAAATGCACAATATACAATTTCACATTAAACGATACCATTGGTAGCTTAATCAGGTATTAGCTTATCCTGACTGGTTTTATAAACATATCAAACATCAATTATGAACATGCTAATTTGCTGTTGGCTATAACAGCTACATCAGGGGACCCTGGTGTAAACAAGACGAAAGTCTCTCTGGTCTGCATCCCCTTAACAATTGTATGTATTGAGCTGTACTGTACTGTACCCATTCTGCAATCTGTTAATAAAGTTTTCAATCAATCAATCAACTCACTTGAAACGGTGTCTTTCTCTGTCGGCAGCTCGTGTGCTAAGTCGAGATACGTTAGCTATTATATATATATATTATAGCTTCTGCTAACTGCTAATGATAACTGGAAATACGATAGTTATTAGTTAGCTGTAGTCCGCGAATCACTGACGTTCCTAAACATCTAACTAGCTAACTAACTACTCCAACTCACACTCTCTGGGGGAATAATGTCCGTGAAATAGGCAACTTTTAGCCGTGGTCAGAATGCCCGTGGGCGATAAATTTAAAACGTAACAGGAAGTGACGCACAATGCCTAAACACTGTCTTCCACCTATGGTCTTCCACCTCTTCTTCTTCTTCTTCTTCTTCTTCTTCTTCTTCTTCTTCTTCTCTTCTTCTTCTTCTTCTTCTTCTTCTTCTTCTTCTTCTTCTTCTTCTTCTTCTTCTTCTTCTTCTTCTTCTTCTTCTTGTAAGTTTCCGGCGGACTACACGTCTAGGCGTATTGCCGCCCTCCACAGGACAGAGGGAGCACTGCATTCAACCCCATATACATTTGAGCTGCAGCAAAATAGATTGAATGGGATTGGGGGGAGATGGAGATTGGATTTATGACATACCAGATTTACAAATACAGTACTGTTTGTGGTACAAAAAGAATTAAAAAAAAAAGAAAAAGAAGAGAATATATCCATTTGACGAAGAGACTGTACACGTATAGCTGGTAATATAAAGTTTACCATAATGCTTCTAATAATTTAAATTAGATATGTACAATTGCAAAAATTGCACAAGTTCTTGAGGATACTACATATATGCAGTGAAAGGGTTAACATACTGTGTATTGTCGCAGTGAAAGGGTTAACCGTTTGGTAGTGTGGCAGTGAAAGGGTTAACAATTGTGTGTATTGAGCTGTACTGTACTGTACCCATTATGCAATCTGTTAATAAAAAATTTCCATCAAGGCTAGGCTAAAATCAGTCTAGAATGGGGTGAAAAGTGAAAGTTTGGTAGACGTCTATTCTAGACGTGTTTTGAACGTCTAAGCTTAGACGTGTTTTGAACGTCTAAGCTTAGACGTTGTTTCAACGTCATGACATAGACGTCTAAAATCAGTCTAAAGTGGGGTGAAAAGTGAAAGTTTGGTAGACGTCTAAGCTTAGAAGTTTTTTGAACGTCTATGTTTAGACGTTGTTTCAACGTCATGACATAGACGTCTAAAATCAGTCTAGAATGGGGTGAAAAGTGAAAGTTTGGTAGACGTCTATTCTAGACGTGTTTCGAACGTCTAAGCTTAGACGTGTTTTGAACGTCTAAGCTTAGACGTTGTTTCAACGTCATGACATAGACGTCTAAAATCAGTCTAAAGTGGGGTGAAAAGTGAAAGTTTGGTAGACGTCTAAGCTTAGACGTGTTTTGAACGTCTAAGCTTAGACGTTTAAACAATGTCTAAAATGGGGTGAAAAGTGAAAGTTTGGTAGACGTCTAAGCTTAGACAAGATTCTCCTGGGCTAAATGAGAGCTATGGATAGACACACACACACACACACACACACACACACACACACACACACACACACACACACACACACACACACACACACACACAGTCAGAAGAACGGTCAGACATGTTATTTAATCAGGCAGGATTGTGATCTCTCAAGGGACACCTACGGGAGACTGCAATTCAACACTGGCCCCTGTAAATATATCCTAACCCAACCCCCTCCAATGTACAGTCATTTACCTAGTATGGTTTTGTCAATAGTCCAATGTACAATTTTGTTTGTTTGTACAGTGTCCCCCCCCCCCCCCCTCAATGTACAGTTTTGCCAATGTACAGTCATTTACCTAGTATGGTTGTCAATAGTCCAATGTACAATTTTGTTTGTTTGTACAGTGTCTCCCCCCCCCCCCTCAATGTACAGTTTTGTTTGTTTATACAGTGTCTTTCTCTGGTCTGCATCCCCTTAACAATTGTGTGTATTGAGCTGTACTGTAATGTACCCATTCTGCAATCTGTTAATAAAGTTTTCAATCAATTCAATCAATCAATCAGTCAGGTTTCCCAGCAGTGCACTATCAGCGCCACCTGCTGATCAAATGGCAAACCATCTGCACAGCAGACTCACGGGCTTCCCCATTACACTCACCTCCCTCGCTAAATTCACGCCCCTCGGACATCTGGGTCACTGAGATTCGGAGATTCTGTGCATATTGATAATATTTTCAGATATGAATGCATTGAAATAATATACTTAGTGCATAGTTTAAAATACGTCTAAGCTTAGACAAGATTATCCTGGGCTAAATGCGAGCGATGGATAGACGTCACATAAAATCTTCGAAAATATCGTGCTCATATATTTGTAGGTGCGTTAGCAGGATGCCTCTGTCCATATTGATAATATTTTCAGATGTGAATGCATTGAAATAATATACTTAGTACATAGTTTAAAATACGTCTACAAAAAAACACGATTTGGCCCGGTTATACGAGAGCTATGCAAAAACGCTTGGTTGAAAAGACGTCTTTTGCTCACTGGGGTGTACACATGTGACATTTGCAATACAATACGTAAATATATTACTTATGGCTATACAACATAACGTACATTATGTACCTAATTGTAGGCGCTGCAAATGTCTCCCTGAACTCTCCCTGAACTCTCCCTGAACTCACTCACTCTCGTTATCTCTCTCTCTCTCTCTCTCTCTCTCTCTCTCTCTCTCTCTCTCTCTCTCTCTCTCTCTCTCTCTCTACCGGTTGTGGGTGTAGAGCAGGTCAGGGTGAAAGTGTGCTTCTTTTCCATGTGACCCCGCTAGTGCTCTGGTGGGTTGTGTGACACAGAGACCAGAGGCCCCACCCCCTGGAGAACCGGGAGGGACCGGAAAATACTCTGTACCGGAGGGGACACGTGATGCAAGACTTCTATCCTCACTACAATCAACCAGTGGGGGGCATAGTCTAGCAACGTTCAAGACAGGGGAGGGGAGAATTGGCTATACGAAATTGGGATGGGAGAAAAATAGAAAAACGAGGAGAAAAAGTGGTCATTTAGCTTGACGCTTTTATCCAAAGCGACTTACAAGTTGTGTGCAACAAGTCAGCAGGAGGGGTACAACTCTGGCAGCTAAGGGTCAGTGGGATTGTTCGTCAAATAGTGTCAAACTTGAGTGTTACACTCTGAGTGCATAGATAGTAGTATAGACATATCAGCATGATAGGTAGTAGTAAGTATAGTAGCATAGTAGTAAGGTACATAATAGTAAAAGGACAGTAAGAAGGTTATGTTCCCGGTAAAATGTTGGCCCCTTCCAGCAGTGTGTTGAAGTGCCCTTGAGCAAGACAGTATTATTATTAATATGTACAGTGATACAGGGCTGGGTATAAAGACACTATGGTAGTAAGTCATACTGGCCAGCAGCGTAACTAGTAAGAGTAGGTAAGGGATATGTACAGATATATAGTATCTACAGATTTTATGAAAATCATTTAGTTTTTTTTTTATAAAAGCAAGACCCCTAATTGCTCCCGATGAGCAGGTTGGCACCTTGCATGGTCGCCTCCGCCGTCGGTGTGTGAATGTGTGAGTGAACGGGTGAATGCGAGGCATAAATTGTAAAGCTCTTTGGTTAAAAGTACGATATAAATGCAGTTAATTTACCTAATGTGATTCAGTGACAGACTACATTGTATTGCATGTAGCTGATTGGTCAAGATCGGTCAATATTTCCTTGTTTATTTGTCTAGTGCTCACATGAACTGGCGCTGCGCTGATGGCTGCCTTTCTGATCGCTCCGTCGAGACTGTGCTTTCTTTTGTTAATTTTTATAGTATTAGGAGTTTTATTTGCACCAACTGTTGGTGCATTATATGTGTATGACCGTCAGTCAATCATTGACATTGGATTAAGGAAAACTTACCGTTTGGATTGCTCTCTGGATCGGATCGCTGAACAGCAGAAATGGCCCGCCGAGATCCTTTGTTATGCCGGCCATGGCCAAGACCAGAAGCCGCCGCGAAGACGAGGAAAGAGAGCCGGGGTACGAAACAGACTGAGGTCCAAACGACACAGAACCACATTGCCCAGCATATTGTTGGCCAATGTGCAATCGATAGGAAACAAACTGGACGACATCAGAGCACGGATCCAATTCCAGAGGGACATTCGGGATTGTAACGTCCTCTGTTTCACAGAAACTTGGCTGAGTCCAGATGTCCCGAATCACGCAATAGAACCGGCAGACCACTTCTTCGTTCTCCGCAAGGACCGGACGGCAGAAGAGTCACTAAAGAAGAAAGGAGGCGGCATTGCCTTCATGATAAACAAGGAGTGGTGCGATTTAGGCAACACAAAGGAACTGTCTAACCACTGCTCCCCAGACCTGGAGTTTATCACGATAAAATGTCGACCCTTCTTCCTCCCAAGAGAGTTAACGTCCATCATCCTCATCGGAGTGTACATTCCACCACACGCGAACACTGGGGTCGCACTTTCAAAACTTCACGACGAGGTAAACAAGCTACAGGCAGCTAATGTTGACGCTGCCATTTTGGTTCTGGGTGATTTCAACAGCGCGCGCCTTAAAAAGGTGTTGCCGAATTTCTATCAGCATGTGACCTGTCCCACCAGAGGCGAGAACATATTAGACCATGTATACTCGCAATTTAAGAATGGGTACAAGTCACAGGCTCTTAGTCCATTCGGTAAAAGCGATCACGCCGCCATCTTTCTTTTGCCAAAGTACAAACAAAGTCTCAAGCGAACGCCGGTGGTCTCGCGAGAGGTTAAGCGTTGGGCCGTGACGTCAGAGGAGTCACTCCAAGCTGTACTGGAATGCACAGACTGGAGTGTATTCCGTGATAACACAGCCAATATTAACGAATACACCGAAACGGTGATTGACTATGTCTGTACTATGGTAGAAGAAACAATCCCCTCCACCAAAATTAAAATCTACCCAAATCAAAAGCCCTGGGTAGACAAATCCGTCCGTGAGGCTCTGAAAGTGCGCACATCAGCATACAACACCGGGCTGGTGACAGGCAACATGGAAGAACACAAGATGGCAAGATACAACGTCAGGAGAGCAGTAATAGAGGCAAAACGGCGTTACAGGGATAAAGTTGAACTTCAGTTTGAACAGGCTGACTCTAGAGGCATGTGGCAGGGCCTCAGAACAATGACAGACTACAAAGGCACCCCCCTCAAACTGAACAGTGACATCTCCTTAGCAAATGATCTCAATTCCTTCTATGCGAGGTTTGAGGCTGTGAATAACAACACCAGCCTACAAACCACGGCAATGGGGGGGGGGGGGTCTGCTGATGGAGACTCAGTGTTCAGGGTAACAGAGCATGAGGTGAGACGGATCTTTAAAAAAGTGAATATCAGGAAGGCAGCAGGACCGGACGGCATCCCCGGCCGCGTCCTAAAAGTCTGTGCCGACCAACTGGCCCCGGTATTCACTGACATCTTCAACCTGTCCTTGGAACAGGCTGTCATCCCCACCTGCCTGAAGAAGTCCACCATCATCCCTGTACCCAAAAAATCTACGCCCGCTTGCCTCAACGACTACCGCCCTGTAGCCCTCACCTCCATAGCCATGAAGTGCTTTGAGAAGCTAGTGAAGGGCTACATCTGTTCCTCCCTCCCCATCAACCTGGACCCTCTGCAATTTGCATATCGCCCCAACAGGTCCACGGAGGACGCCATAGCCCATGTGCTGCACACAGCAGCATCACACCTGGACAAGAGGCAGGGGAACTATGTGAGAATGCTGTTCATCGACTACAGCTCAGCATTCAATACCATAGTCCCCTCCAAACTCATAGCCAAGCTCAGGGACCTGGGCTTGAACTATGACCTCTGCCAGTGGGTCTTGGACTTCCTGACGGGCAGACCCCAGGTGGTAAGAGCCGGCAACTGCACCTCCTCATCCATCACGCTCAACATAGGGGCCCCCCAGGGCTGTGTTCTGAGCCCCCTCCTCTACTCCCTGTACACACATGACTGCGTAGCACAGCGGAACAACAACACCATCATCAAATTTGCTGATGACACAGTAGTGGTGGGCCTGATCTCTGCCAACGACGAAAGGGCCTACCTGGAAGAGGTAGAGAACCTGTCACAGTGGTGTCAGGAGAACTGCCTCTCCCTGAATGTCAGCAAAACAAAAGAGATGATTGTGGACTTCAGGAGGTCGGGGGTCAAGGACTACAGCCCCCTCAGCATCGACGGGGCACCGGTTGAGAGAGTGAACAGTTTCAAGTACCTCGGAGCCCACATATCCGAGGACTTGACATGGACCACACACATTGACAGTGTTGTGAAGAAGGCACGACAACGCCTCTACTTCCTCAGGCGCCTAAGGAAGTTCCAAGTCAGTCAGAAGATCCTTAGGAACTTCTACTCATGTACAATAGAGAGCATCCTGACCGGCAACATCACCTCCTGGTTTGGGAATAGCACTGCACAAGACCGTAGCAGACTACAAAGAGTGACACGTTCAGCCGAACGCACAATTGGAGGGGGACTTCCCACCCTCCAGAACATTTACAACAAGCGGTGCAAGGGGAAGGCTAAGAGAATTATTAAGGACTCGAGCCACCCGAACAACTGCCTCTTTGAACTGCTGCGGTCAGGCAAGCGATACCGGAGTCTTAAGGCGAGCACAGAAAGACTCAGAAGAAGCTTCTATCCCCAGGCCATCAGGCTGCTAAACGAACAATAATCGCTAAACGAACAATAATCACTATGCAACAACCATCAAATGCACACAGCACACACACCCACACGCACACACTCACTCAAACAAACAACACACTGCAGCACCCACTCTCCACACTTTAGATCACACAAACACACTTACACTTTATATTTATTGATAAAGGATTTGCACTACAACTCGTACACCTACTGTGAATTGTACCTAAATTGCACCTCGTCCCATTTCTCCATTTCTGCCTTGCACTATATAGTATTGTATATTAGTACACTGCACAGTATTGTATATTGTATGGTAACTACGTCTATTCTGCATCGAACATTGTACATATGTCTAAACTGAACACTGTGACCTCATTTTTACTTCTAATTTTACTATGTTATTTTATTTCATACTTATCTTGTCTTGCACAGTCTCTGGAGCGCAACAGTAAGAAGCATTTTGTATAAAAGTATTCTGTACTTCTGTATGACAACTATTAAAGAAACTTGAAACTGTGA
>NW_028174416.1:0-50661 GCF_963971535.1 Notolepis coatsorum | reverse complement strand
ATGTCCAATCTCTGGTTACGCAGGAAGCAAGTATAATAATAATAATAACTTTATTTGTATAGCACTTTTCATACAGAGGTTGCAGTTCAAAGTGCTTACAACCTGGCTCTTAGGGAATTATATCTATGGTACACTTAATGATATAGCGGGATATTCTGGAGGGGGTCCTCCCGGTTGTAAGCCGGTAGGGGGGGTAGGAGAGCCGTCGGTAGTAGACCGTCTGGTCAACGATATCTATGGAGACTTCAAGTACAGAAGACAGTGCAATAGACTCTTGATCCGCAGATGAATACACCTTGGTTCTCTTGTAGGCTGTAGCTCCACAATGAAGAAGAAGCTAGGCGACCTCAGTCTCTCTGAGCGCCGACTCAACTTGACTCCTCTCGGGGGTAAATCCAACACTCACAGGCGTCGGCGATTATCCGCTCCACAAATCACAGTACCAAAGCAAATATATATTCCAGCCGCATAGGGCTCAGCAGTCGTCGGGTAGGTAATCCAGTGTACATGTCCCTCGGTCCTCGCCTAGATCTCCTCGGATGAAAGCGCCATGTGGTCGGCCCAACCTGGATAAGACTCTAGATAACACGAGGAAGCGTTGGAGATGCTGGTCACTTTAGAACTCTAACCGCACGATGCACCATACACGATAGACTATTATTACTTGATAGAAATACGTCGCACTCGACGGTACAGTGCCAAACTCTGACAATTCAGTTATTAATTCGCACGAGGTCTCAATGCTACTCTAAGGCCAAACAGGCCATACTTCACCGCACGTCGTATCGTGGGTGAGGCTTCACGTTCTGTTACTAAGTTGGGAAGAAGGGTAAAAGGCTTCTACATTTACTTGCGCCATATTTATATGCACGGTGAACAAATAGTGCCACTCTCATTTCGGTAGCCGTATCCCTGAGCGGAGCCGGGGCTAGTACGGACATGTCTCGTCGGTACCTTTGAACTTGACGCCAGGGGCTGGTCCCCTGGCGCCTGGTCCTTTGTCCAATAAGAGAATGAACTATTATGGGCTATAGTAGGCTAAAGGGATATTCCGTGCATATGTACAAGGAATATACAAGGGATATCAAACGACATACAAATACTATTCAATATATATCCATAAATAAATATATATATTCGGTTTAATCTGATCCTTCGTAACAGCCGCCCCCTAATTAGTCCCACCTAATTAGCTAAGCAGAGACAGATTAACCGCACTGTCCACTACTCAATGTCCGCTGTGAGGGTCAGTCAGTTCACAAAGTCATGGGGTCATGGTCGTCATCGATAGTATCGGGGAGCCTTGGCAGTTCTATTAGCCTCGCCACGGGTCGGGTGTAGGTCCGCCCTTGGACGAGCACTTCAGCTGCTCGGACCTTTCCATCGGCACCGGTGATCACTTTGCTTACGCGGCCAGCCGGCCACATAGCTCGGGGTAGTGACTGGTCGATAATCATGACGACTGTTCCTTCTGTCAGATTGTCTCTCTCTTTCACCCATTTCTGGCGGGTCTGTAGAGACGGTAGGTAGTGGAGTAGGAAGCTGTTCCAAAACTTGTCAGCTAATACTTGACTGTACCTCCACATTCTTCGGCCGTTCGCTTCTTCAGGCCTGTACATTGTCTGGGGTAGCGCGGGGTCCAGCCGCCCCATCAAGAGTGTGTTGGGGGTGACTGGGTCGACATCTGCTACATCACTTGAGACGTAACCGAGGGGCTTTGAGTTCAATACTCCCTCGATCTCCGTGAGGACTGTCATTAAGACTTCTTCCGCCACGGTCTGGGCCCCAAGCACGGCGTACAGGGCTGTCTTTATAGAACGTACTTCTCGTTCCCAAGTTCCACCGAAGTGAGGTGCGTTCGGGGGATTAAACTGGAAGTCAATCTGGGATGGAGCGAGGTGGGTCTTAAGTTCTGGGCCCATAGCTTGGAAGCTCTCTCTCAGCTCTCTTTCTCCGCCTTTGAAGTTTGTCCCGTGATCAGACAATAATGTAGACGGTTTTCCTTTCCGTGATGTGAATCTTCGGAAGGCCATAAGGAATGAGTCTGTGCTCATGGTTGGAAGGAGTTCGATATGTATCGCTCTGGTGGTCATGCATTTGAATACAATACCCCACCGCTTCTCGGTTCCTCTTCCTTTCTTTATATACAGCGGGCCGAAACAGTCCATACCGGTGGAGTGAAAAGGCTTGTCGCCGAGTCGGAGGCGACAGGGAGGTAGGTCAGCCATCCGGGGTATACTGGGCTGGGCTCGCCACTTACGACAGTCTAGACAGGTTCGCTGGAAGCGCCGCACTGCTTCTCTCCCTTGCAGTATCCAATAACGACGTCTGATCTCCGCGAAGACTCTCTCTGCCCCTGCGTGGTGCACATCCTCGTCGTATTTCTTTATGATCAGCTCTGTGACCTTGTGTCGGCTGTTCAAGACTATCGGGTACTTGACGTCATCCGGTAAGTCTGGGGCTCTCCGCAGACGACCACCCACTCTGATGAGACTATGGGCGTCGCTCTCGGGGGCTAGGTGGAGCAGTCTGCTGTCTGATGGGACGGGCTTTGCTCCCTGTAGACAGTCTAGCTCATCGGGGAACGAGTCTCTCTGGGCTCGTTGTAGTAGAAGAAGTTCTGCTTCTTCGTAGTCAGCTGCTGAAATGTCAGTCGTGGGCTGAACCTCTGGGTGGTGCCACAGAAATGTCTTTAGCTGCGCACTCTGTAGGGTGAGGCAATCGTCTATGTCGGGGTCTGTGGAGACGAGTGTGTTCAATCCACAGAACATAGGTTTCTTGTTTTCGGCCTCCTCTTTACTCGCCTCCCGTGGGGTGGGTGTAGGCCACTCTTCTTCGGGGAGCTTGAGAAACTCTGGTCCGTCACTGTAGAGGTTGTGACGGGTGAGGTCATCCAGGGACATTTCCCGGGTGATGACGTCAGCTGGGTTGTGTTTGGTGTCCACATACCTCCAGCTCGCTACTTCTGTTAACTCTTGAATCTCGGTGACTCTGACTCCCACGAAGACCTTGTATCTGCACGAATCAGACCGGATCCATGTGAGTACTGTCGTGGAGTCTGACCACAAGATTGTTCTTTGCACCGGGATGGTGAGTTCACGTTGGATTAACGTGGCGAGCTGCGCTCCTGCTAGGGCTGCGCAGAGCTCTAGACGCGGGATAGATTGTTGCTTTCGTGGGGCTATTCTTGAGCGAGCCAGGATGAAAGCAGTATGTATTTCTCCTCCCTCCTCTCGGGCACGCAAGTAGGCCACCGAACCGTAGGCTACTTCGGAGGCGTCGCTGAATACGTGCAGGTCCATCCTGCATGTCTCTGGCCTCACTGTGGGTGGGAAGTAGCTGCGGCGTATGTTAACACCTGGGAGTGAGCGGAGTTCCGTCTCCCACTCTCTCCATGTGGATGCAAGGTGTTCGGGTATGGGATCGTCCCAGCCCTGGTCCTTGTCCCATAGCGCTCTTACAATCATCTTTGCCCTGGTGGTGTAAGGTAGAATACATCCCAACGGGTCATATTGTCTGGCGAGTGTTCTGTATACACTCCGTCTGGTGGTCGGTATTGCCGTCGACCTTCCCTGCTCCTTGGTCAGGGGTTTGTGTCTATAATGGAGCGAGTCTGTTTTGAAGCGCCAGACTAGTCCTAGTGTCATTTCTTGGGCTTCTCCTGGGATGGTTGCCATCCAGGTGTCGCTGCTCGCTGCCTTGTCCTCGGGGGAGAGGCTGCGCAATACTTGCGGGTCGCTGCTGGCCCACTGCCTGAGATCAAAGCCGCCTTTGATCAGGGAGGCGCGGAGCTTGAGTAGAAGAGCCTCGGCTTCTTCTGGCGTCGAGACGCTTTGTAAACAGTTGTCCACGTAGAAACTATTTGTCAGACTTTGTCGGACCTCTTCATCTGCTGCTGGGTCCTCTGCGACGTGTTTTTGTAGTGCAAACGTAGCACAGCATGGGCTGCATGTGGTTCCGAAAGGGAGGACTTCCCATTGATAGATGGCTGGGTGCTCATCTCCGATCCTCTCTCTCCATAGGAACCGCAGCAGGGGCTTGTCCTCCTCCACTAGTCTCACCTGCAGGAACATCCCTTTGATGTCGCCGCTGATAGCCACCTTGTCCTGGCGGAAGCGTAGTAGCACGCCTAGTAGAGAGGGGCCGAGTGTTGGGCCGGGCAAGAGCTCTTTATTCAGATTTTGTGATCCGATCTGGTAGCTGCAGTTAAACACAATACGATCCTTGCCGTTGTGGTGGACCTTGTGGTGCGGCACGTACCATGATTCGGTCGTCTGATCGGCCTCTTTAATGTCAATTTTCTTTATGTGTCCCGCTGTGATTAGCTTGTTAATCTCAGCGCGGTACACAGTCTCTTGAGCGGGGTCTTTGGCTAGGCGCCGCTCTGTGTTCAATAGATACCGCTCCGTCGCTTCTTTTGTGGCGTGAAAGGTGGGCATTCCCTCTCGCCTCAGGAGTGGAGTTGCGTATCTCATCACTCCGTTGACTGTGACTCTCTTTGTCCCTTGCTCGAGGAGGGCTATAGCGTAAATATCTTCCTTAGAACGAATGTCTTTCTTTTCGTTCTTAAAGGGCATTGTCTCTAGTGTCCATAGCCTCTCGACATGCTGCAGGAGAGTGGTGTCTTCTTCTGTCACTCTGGAGTGGAGGCAGCTAGTGGCTGCTGTTCGGTTAAGAGACTTGGCGAGGGGGCCTTGTAATGTCCATCCTAGGCGGGTCTCGACTGCTGCAGGACAACCTCTGGGTCCTGTATGGACCCGGTCTATCGGGACTATGAGGTCTGCATGGTCGGAGCCTATCAGCAGGGTCGGGGTGGCACCGTCTATGAGCGGGATAGGTAGTTGATGCAGGTGCACATATTTATCCATCAGCTTGGCGATGGGGTAGGTGTACTGCGATAGTCCTATTTCTTGGCTGGTGAAAGCATTAGTAATCCTATACCGTCTCTCTGGCTGCCCGCTTGCTGCGATAGTGAAGGAGACATTCTCGCCCTTTATCGTCTTTAGATCTCTTCTTATTGTCCGAATCGTCATCTGGTTTTCGCTCCCCCGCAGCCCCAGCTGGGCCGCAGCGGACGCGAGGAGAAGGGTCTTCTCTGACCCGTCATCAAGGACGGCGTAAGTGTCCATGACCTTATCTTGGTAACTCAGTGTTACGCGGACCACCTTTAAGAGCACCTGGGCGCCCCCGCTGCTAGCGGGGTCAATGTACATAACACTTGCCTTTGTGCTGCTGGATGGTGCAGGCTTTCTTCTGTTACTGTCGTGTAGGACATCTAGGTGGGCTCCGTCACACCGACTACACCTCTTCTTTAGGCGGCACTCGGCTCCCATGTGACTGCGCGCACATCGGTAACAGCGCCTGTTGGACTTTATCCAGTGACTCACTTCTTCAGCGGTCATCTTCTTGAACAGGTCACATTGTGACAACCAGTGTTCCTTTTCGCAGTACGGGCACACCATCTTCCACTTCTCTTTCATCGAGGGGGTACTGTGGTTCTTGCTGCTCGGTACTGATTCTGATTGGTGCATGACAGTCACCAATCTTCGGCCATCGTTTGCTCTCCTAGGTCCCTCTCTGGAGCTTGGTGTGCTCCGCACGAACGTATCCAACCGTAGGCTGCTGACTTCTCTCGCCAGGAAGTCGGCTAGGTCTAGGAGGGATGGCTCGGGACCGTTAGGATCACGGTGGTCTCTTTGCCGCCTGAAGCGCTCCTGTCGGGCGGGCGGCAGCTTCTCTAAAATCCTCTCGACATTCGAGTTTGCGTATAGTTCGTGCATACCCTTTTCTCGTTGCGCCCCCAGCATCCCTACCAGGGATTGTACTTTGATAGACAGGTCGTCTAGTGAGCGATTGTCTGTTGCTGGGGGTAGGCGGTCAATATGCCTTATCTCTTGTATTACGTAATCCCATATACGTCCATATCTTTGGTCTAGTGCTGCTAGAGCCGCGGTGTATGGGGTCGTAGAGGTGGCATAAGCTAGCGCTATGTTGTGCGCTCTGGGCACTTTCAGGTGCTTCAATAGGATAGCATACTTGTGGCGTTCATCAGCTACATCCACCATCATTGTCTCTAAGCACATCCGTAGCTCCGTGTACTGTGCTCGGTTCTCATGGGTGAAGTCTGGAAACGTCGGTGTGCCAATGTATGACGCCGTGGATGGCTGGCACATCGGTGAGCGTTGGAAGAGAGGCCTCCTAGGCGAGTCTCCTCTTACGCCTCTCGGTGGGCTGGTACCGGCAGGGTACCATGGCCCGCTGGTCCAGGTGCTATTCCTCGGGACTGGTCGTGCGTCATGCTCACCCGTGAATAGAGTCGGGGGTCTGTAGCGCAGAGCCGCGGGGGTATAGCCTGGGCTGTACTGGACCTCCTGGTCCTGTGGAGTACTGTGCTGCTGTCGGGCTTGACTCTCCTCCTCTCCCTCTTCTTCCTCTGTCAGGTCATCTAGATCCTGTAGTCGTCTATTTAGCCTCTCCGCGGTGTACGCCGTTCCTTCCTTGTAGCTGGGTCTCACTGGGACCGGTCGGGGAAGGGGTTCGGAGGGGGGTATAGGCTCTCTCTGGTGGTCGAGTTCAGGGTCGCTTGATCGGTTAGGGGAGGGTGCCCTTGACCCGTGTCTTGACGAGGCCCTGGAACCCCTTGTGGAGGGAGGGGGTGTTGCCCTGGCGATCAGCTGCTCCATTAGCTTCGCTTGTAGTCTGTCGTGCTCGGCTTCGCGCTTGGTGAGATCTGCTTCTCTTTGGGCACCGGCAGCGGCACGCTGGGTGTCGGCCCGGTCTCTTGCCATATTCTCTTCCGTCTGAAGGCGTCTCATCTCCAGACATATACGCTCTTCGTCGCTCCGTTGCTGCGCTTGAATGCGTTCTCTTTCCATGGAAGAATGTTCGCGCTCACTAAGCGTCTGTGCTTGGAGCCGGTCGCGCTCTGTGGAGGCTGCTAGGCTGGCGAGGACCGCCTGTGCCAGCATCTTGTCCGCCTCGCTGGGGGAAGACGCTGGTTGAGGTGATCCGCTCCTGGCAGTACTCGTTGGGGATGCGTTCTCCTGCGGGGAGTCCTGGAGCTCTATCTCCTCTGCGCTCTCCTCATCTTGTTCCGTGCAGAGTTCCATCTCTGGAGGGTTGTCTTCCTCCCGGAGCTCTCCGGGGACTACTTCTTCGGTCTTGGCGGGGGGTAAAGTCGTGTCAGTTCCCTCCTGGTCCCCACCGTGAGCTTGGTCAGTTACATTAGAACCCACTAGGGCCTCTGTGGTCGGGGTATCCTGGTTGATAGGGTCGGACATAATTTTACTTTCTACTTTTACCGCGTTTACCGTTTGTAGAAGGCTAGGTAGTATACTGGCAGCGTAATCCTCTAAGTACTGAGGTGGCTGCCGTCTACGCTGCGGGCGTTCTACTTTAGGAGGACCGTTTCGTGGAGTGTTCATCATAGGCCATTTCAATATTAATACCACTATATTAATATTACACTAATTACCTCCGGCTCGAAGGACCAATTGTAACTGAGGGGTACAATTCCCTGACTGTATTGATAAGTATGGTATCATTAAACCACTACCGCTTTATGTACTTTAACTACTGGCCATACAGTACATGATATCTAAATATGATGAACACTTTCCACAATGAAATCGGTTCCAGTCAAAGGTAATAATCAAATATTTAATGGAGCAAAAGGTACATAGAATATTTATCTTACATTTATCATTTGAATGCACTTGTAAGGCAAATGAGTACTCGTAGGCAAATCAACACTGAATGTCCAATCTCTGGTTACGCAGGAAGCAAGTATACAACCTGGCTCTTAGGGAATTATATCTATGGTACACTTAATGATATAGCGGGATATTCTGGAGGGGGTCCTCCCGGTTGTAAGCCGGTAGGGGGGGTAGGAGAGCCGTCGGTAGTAGACCGTCTGGTCAACGATATCTATGGAGACTTCAAGTACAGAAGACAGTGCAATAGACTCTTGATCCGCAGATGAATACACCTTGGTTCTCTTGTAGGCTGTAGCTCCACAATGAAGAAGAAGCTAGGCGACCTCAGTCTCTCTGAGCGCCGACTCAACTTGACTCCTCTCGGGGGTAAATCCAACACTCACAGGCGTCGGCGATTATCCGCTCCACAAATCACAGTACCAAAGCAAATATATATTCCAGCCGCATAGGGCTCAGCAGTCGTCGGGTAGGTAATCCAGTGTACATGTCCCTCGGTCCTCGCCTAGATCTCCTCGGATGAAAGCGCCATGTGGTCGGCCCAACCTGGATAAGACTCTAGATAACACGAGGAAGCGTTGGAGATGCTGGTCACTTTAGAACTCTAACCGCACGATGCACCATACACGATAGACTATTATTACTTGATAGAAATACGTCGCACTCGACGGTACAGTGCCAAACTCTGACAATTCAGTTATTAATTCGCACGAGGTCTCAATGCTACTCTAAGGCCAAACAGGCCATACTTCACCGCACGTCGTATCGTGGGTGAGGCTTCACGTTCTGTTACTAAGTTGGGAAGAAGGGTAAAAGGCTTCTACATTTACTTGCGCCATATTTATATGCACGGTGAACAAATAGTGCCACTCTCATTTCGGTAGCCGTATCCCTGAGCGGAGCCGGGGCTAGTACGGACATGTCTCGTCGGTACCTTTGAACTTGACGCCAGGGGCTGGTCCCCTGGCGCCTGGTCCTTTGTCCAATAAGAGAATGAACTATTATGGGCTATAGTAGGCTAAAGGGATATTCCGTGCATATGTACAAGGAATATACAAGGGATATCAAACGACATACAAATACTATTCAATATATATCCATAAATAAATATATATATTCGGTTTAATCTGATCCTTCGTAACAGGTACAATACAGTACAATACAATACAGTACAATACATTTGCCTCTTTGAAACATATAAACATGTAGACGATAAATAAATAAATTTGTATTTGTATTTTTACAACAACAATCAATAACAATAGAGCATTATTTTCGCTTTGAAAAGGAAATAAACCCTACAGAATTAGTCTACTTGGTGGAGGGTTGATTTAAGGCATAGCAAAATCTGGAACTAGGCAAAATCTGCATATGGCTCGCCGACAACAAACTATCATTACACATGGGCAAAACAGAGTCCATTCTCTTCGGTTCAAATAACAAACTCAGCAAAACAGACGGCTTCTCAGTTACAGTGGGTGACAATATTGTCACAAGGAAAGATGAAATTACCTACCTGGGTTCCATCCTAGAGGCTAATCTTTCCTGTGACAAAATGGCATCCAATGTAATAAAAAAAGTCAATCAACGAACTCGATTCTTGTACCGGATCTCCTCCCTGGTAAACAAGAATACCCTGAAGACTCTGGCAGGAGCACTCATTCAAGGGTACTACGACTATGCTTGCACCTCATGGTACCAAAGCACCTCAAAGGCACTAAAAACCAAATTACAAACATCTCAAAACAAACTAGTCAGACTACTGCTTGACCTGACTCCTAGAACCCACCTCACCCCTGCACACTTTGCCAACCTAGGATGGCTTAGAGTAGACGACAGAGTACAGCAACTTGCAATGGGCCTGGTCTACAAGATACACTACACGACCAAGGTACCCATGTACATGTCAAAATACTTCCCAAAGGTCAGTGAATACCAGCGGCGGATAACTCTCCACGATCGACCCCACCCCCCGGGCCCTAACAGAGTCTGGTTACTGCGTGCATGCTCCAACCTCGATCTCTGAGTCCCACTGGCTTATCAACAGTCTCAGCGTCTCATCCCCGCACACAATCAGCAACACCTGCGTTCAATAATGAAGCCACTTGAGTCCCTGCTCCTGACGTCATTACTTCGGCCCATTCACATCACAGTACTTTAGTTTGCATATATTGCATATTTTGTATAGTGGTTGGTCTCTATTATTTTTTACTTTTGTTTACGGTATGAAGCACAATCTCAGGGGGCTCATATTGAACCAAGCATTTCACTGTAATGTACATTATATGTGACAAATAAAACTTGAAAACTCAAAAGAGCGTATTCAGGCGACCCCTGGCGCAGGCATGGCTGTAGCTGTAGCGGTGTAGCCTATACTGACAAAGCGATAACGGAGCACATAGTTATTGACTGATGATGACATGATATTAAGATAGATATCTCAGGACAATTGGTGCTCATTGATCTTTAAAAAAAACTGCCATCGGATTGTCTGAGCTGAATTAATTATTGCAACACATTCATTAGCCTACTAAAACGAATTATGTTTAGTGAAGGATCATGGAATGACGGAGACGTTAAACAAAACAACACATCGAAACGTTTCGCAATTATGCCACATCAATGTGGAACGCCCTACCCAAAGCTGTAAAGGATGTGAATCACTACCCACTTTCAAAAACACTCTCAAAAAACACCTACGGGAGGTTGCAATTCGAAACTGGCCCCTACAAATGTCCTAACCTAGTTGTACAGTAAATGACCAAGTAAGGCTTTGTCAATATTCCAATGTACAGTGTAAAATGTGTGTGTGTCCCCTACCCAACCCCCCCCCCCCCCCCCCCACCTCCAATGTACAGCCCTCACCCAACCCACCCAACCCACCCAACCTCCTCCAATGTACAGTTTCTACGCCAAATGTATATACACTCTTTTTCTGGACACTTTTGTATCACAAACAGTACTGTATTTGCAAATCTGATATGTCATAAATGTATAGATGTAGCAGTACTGTCTATCTGTATGTCATGTATGTCATATATGTTATGATGAATTGAAAATGGGGGACCCTGATGTAAACAAGACGAAAGTCTTTCTCTGGTCTGCATCCCCTTAACAATTGTATGTATTGAGCTGTACTTACTGTACTGTACCCATTCTGCAATCTGTTAATAAACTTTTCAATCAATCAATCAAACCACGATCACAACACCAGAGGGAGCTCCACAAATCATGTAAAACCCAGATTCGGCTCAAACAAGGGACTAAACACGTTTCGCAATTATGCCACAACAATGTGGAACGCCCTACCCAAAGCTGTAAAGGAATGTAAATCACTACCCACCTTCAAAAACACTCTCAAAGAACATCTACGGGAGACTGCAATTCAAAACTGGCCCCTACAAATGTCCTAACCCAGTTGTACAATAAAGACCAAGCATGGCTTTGTCAGTATTCCAATGTACAGCCCCACCCAACCCCACCCCACCTACCCAACCTCCTCCAATGTACAGTTTCTATGTCAAATGTATGTCAGTATTCCAATGTACAGTGTCCCCCCCCCCCTACCCAACCCCCCCCCCCCCCCCCCCCCCCCACCTCCAATGTACAGCCCCACCCCACCTACCCAACCTCCCCCAATGCACAGTTTCTATGTCAAATGTATATACTCTTCTTCTGGATTTTTTTAGTATCACAAACAGTACTGTATTTGAAAATCTGGTATGTCATAAATGTATAGATGTAGCAGTACTGTCTAACTGTATGTCATGTGTGTCATATGATGAATTGAAAATGGGGGACCCTGATGGAAACAAGACGAAAGTCTTTCTCAGGTCTGCATCCTCTTAACAATTGTATGTATTGAGCTGTACTGTACTGTACCCATTCTGCAATCTGTTAATAAACTTTTCAATCAATCAATCAATAGCCAATAAAAAGTGGAATTATACCGCCACCTACTGACACTCTCTCCTCGGGGGGGGGGGCTAGACGAGACACCTCGCAGGCTCCCGTCGCTCTGACGTCAGCATAACAACAAACTACCGTGACAGCAGCAGCCCGTGATGAGAGGAAAAGCAAATCGACTAATAACAATTGAAATCGAATAATAAGCTACACAATAATCATCATTTTCCTCTAAATGTGACATTTATCTCATCAGGTGAGGTTTGGAAACGCATGAAAGGTACGTGTGTAACGTTAACGTGGATAATAAAATCGAAGGCTATAGCTAGCAAGCTAACCTAGCTAGCCAGCGAGCGTTTACTTAGGAGGAGGGTTGGAAAGGCCCAGGTTCCAGGTATATTATATATGAAGAAGAAAAAACACCAGATTAATTTGTTAGCTATTGTCGCACCCGTTGTTAGCCGATTACTTTAATGTCGGCTGTGTTCAATGGTCAGAACCGTAGCCGCTGTTCGCCACCTCGGCGTGACGTGCTGTGCTAGCTGCGGCTACAGACCTGGTACCTGCTGGTCTCAGATCAGATCTACAGCAGGCTCTCTCTCTCTCTTTCAGCCACTGGCTTTGTGTTGTCTGTCTGCCCTGATCCTGACTTAGCTTAGCTTGTTATATACCCGCCTTGAAAACGAGCCACTGTTGGATGTCATCACATTTACATATTGATATATATGGAGACACAGTAACAGAGTAGGACTCTTGTCTCTGCGACGATCATCACACTGACTGATAATTGATTGTTATTACTGTGTTGTTCCCATATTATCAATATCATGATGATGATTCTGACTGGCTATAGCTATTAGCTATAGGGTGCATGTTCTGTTGTCAGCCTTGATGTTTTTTTTAATCACATGATAGATAGCTATCTAGCCAGCAATCTAACGCCATGTTTCCACCCCTGCTGTGTGATGTGATGCCTGGTGGTCATTGGGCCAAATGTGTGCTTTTTTTTCTGCACATTCAGCCCCCAGCCGGCGCGCATTGCAGGTGCATTGCAGTGACTAGATAATAATGCCCCCTTTCCGCCCCCTTCCCTCCTCTCCTCATGGTCTAGTTGTGTGAGGAGCCGATGTGACAGCAGTCAGGGCTGTTCTTCACCCGGGTCACCCAGCCAGCCGGAGACACGGGGAACAGGATAGGGAAGCAAGGCGGAGGAGCGGGCGCCGCGGAGCCGGTGGAGAAGATCATGGCGGGCAGCCCGGAGAAGAGCTTCACGGCGCAGGACTTGAAGGAGCAGGGCAACCGGCTGTTCCTCTGCCGCAAGTACCAGGAGGCGGCCACCTGCTACGGCAAGGCCATTGTGAGTGTAATTAATGTCCTCACCCAACCCCCTCCAATGTACAGCAAATGTCCTAACCCAACCCCCTCCAATGTACAGTAAATGTCCTAACCCAGTGATACACGAGACCCTCTTCTTGGACCAAGTAAGGTTTAGTCGATAATCCAATGTACAGTTACCCCCACCCCCCACCCCGCCTTCTCCAATGTACAGTTTCTTCGTCAAATGTATATACTCTCTTTTTTGTTTGTTTGTTAACTCTTTTTGTATCACAGAAACAGTATTGTATTTGTAAATCTGGTATGTCATAAATGTATAGATGTAGCAGTACTGTCTATCTGTATGTGATTGATTGATTGATTGAAAAGTTTATTAACAGATTGCAGAATGGGTACAGTACAGTACAGCTCAATACATACAATTGTTAAGGGGATGCTATGTTATGATGAATTGAAAATGGGGGACCCTGATATAAACGAGACGAAAGTCTTTCTCTGGTCTGCATCCCCTTAACAATTGTGTGTATTGAGCTGTACTGTACCCATTCTGCAATCTGTTAATACAATTTTCAATCAATCAATGAGAACCCACCCCCTTCATAAAGAACGTGGAGTCCAGGACGCTTGTTCATTGCTATATTATTACTACTCATGAACAGGAGGATGTGATTGTCATAGGGATGTAAATAGAAATGTGCTCTCAGTGGAGGCATTCCTGACGTGATATATCTTTTAGGGATGGGCGTGAGTAATGCTTTCCCACAGATCGAGTACTCTGGTGAACCTGTTGTTGTAATTGTTTAGGGAAATCTATTTTTAGAACGCGAACAAGCTTATATTGCACGGAGTCACACACACTACTGATTTCATTATGTCTTGCTCCGTGGACATAACAATGCATATTAGCAATATATCCGATGCTTAATGCGTATTGTGGGTCAGTCAAAACAGTCGGTTACCATTTGTAATAATTACATAACCTCCACTTTGTCTGCAGCAGGTTTGATTGATTGATTGAAAACTTTATTTAACAGATTACACAATGGGTACAGTACTGTACGGCTCAATACACACAATTGTTAAGGGGATGCAGACCAGAGAAAGACTTTCGTCTTGTTTACATCAGGGTCCCCCATTTTCAATTCATCATAACAGGTCTCTGCTCATGGAATGCCATGTCCTTATAATACTAGTCTATGAGCGCTACACAAAGTGGGCACCACGTTGTAATAACAGTGTTTTTATCTTTTAGATAATGCTAAGCTAGCTGTGCAACAAACTTGGCGGTAATGTTAGCAAAGAGGCTGGATATAGGAGGACGTTGGCTCTCAATGCTCCACAGCTTCCAGTTGTTTGGGGTGATGGTGTGAACCTCCACGCGTGTTACACTCTCCCAGTGCTCCTCGCATGTGGCAGTTTACACCCTCCCCAGACTGACAGTAGGGCAGCATGTGGTAGTCTACACCCTCCCAAGACTGACAGTAGGGCAGCATGTGGTAGTCTACACCCTCCCAAGACTGACAGTAGGGCAGCATGTGGTAGTCTACACCCTCCCCAGACCGACAGTAGGGCAGGATGTGGTAGTCTACACCCTCCCCAGACCAACAGTAGGGCAGCATGTGGTGTGGTAGTCTACACCCTCCCCAGTGCAACAGTAGGGCAGCATGTGGTAGTCTACACCCTCCCCAGACCGACAGTAGGGCAGGATGTGGTAGTCTACACCCTCCCCAGACCGACAGTAGGGCAGCATGTGGTAGTCTACACCCTCCCCAGACCGACAGTAGGGCAGGATGTGGTAGTCTACACCCTCCCCAGACCGACAGTAGGGCATCATGTGGTGTGGTAGTCTACACCCTCCCCAGTGCAACAGTAGGGCAGCATGTGGTAGTCTACACCCTCCCCAGACCGACAGTAGGGCAGGATGTGGTAGTCTACACCCTCCCCAGACCGACAGTAGGGCATCATGTGGTGTGGTAGTCTACACCCTCCCCAGTGCAACAGTAGGGCAGCATGTGGTAGTCTACACCCTCCCAAGACTGACAGTAGGGCAGCATGTGGTAGTCTACACCCTCCCCAGACCGACAGTAGGGCAGCATGTGGTAGTCTACACCCTCCCCAGACCGACAGTAGGGCAGCATGTGGTAGTCTACACCCTCCCCAGTGCAACGACCAGGAAGGGAATTGGCATAATGACTAAATTGGAGAATGGGAGAAAATGGGGGAAAAAACTTAATAGTGAATGTAATATTTCAGGACAATGATGGAAATTAATTCAAATAAAATACTCGTCGTCACCCAATTTGAGACTCAGTCAGACACAGATGGACGCAACCAAGCGCATAATCTCCCCAGGCCGTTCACCTGGTGGAGATGAAAACGGAATGGATGCACCCTGCATTTACATTTAGTTAGTCATTTAGCTGAACGCTTTGATCCAAAGCCACTTACAAATGGTGTACAAGTCAGCAGGAAGGGTACATCTCTGGCAGCTACGGGTCAGTAACATTGTTTGTCAAACAGTGTCAAACGCGAGTGTTACACTCTGAGTCAGGGCTCTACGCTAACCTTTTTCCCAAGGAGCACATGTGCTCCTAAATGAACGAATTTAGGAGCACACAAAGAAATCTAGGAGCGCAGTGAAAAAATGTCAAGTAACACAGAGTTTATTAACAAACTATTTATTACATTGCTCGCAGAGTTCTCCTTACACATAAAAACAGCGTGACTCGTGAGATAAGTTGTCACAGAGCTGTCAAACGCAGGGCTGAATAGCTAGATGTCATACCTGTAGCTTCTAAAATTGAAGGTCCGTGCTCCACAGTGTTCATTAATTTTGCATTGTCCCGTCCAAATAAACGAATAAAATAAAATAAAATAAATAAACACACCCACTACCCAAAACCATTACTCGCACACTGTGCTCCTAAATGATTTTTACGGTTCGCACAAATAAATTTTTAGGGGCAAATGCGCGTGAAATGCTCGCACTGTAGAGCCCTGTGAGTGCATAGTAGTATAGACATATCAGCACGACAGGTAGTAGTATATGTATGGTAGCGTAGTAGTAAGGTACATAAAAGTAAAAATAATAATGATAATAAACTAATTTGTATTGCACCTTTCATACCGTCGCTGGCGGAAGAAAACCTCGTAACTCCAAAAATGAGAGGGTCATCAAAGAGAAGCCGCCTATTCTCAGTCCTCAGAACTGCCCACCACAGTTAGGACAGCCGAAACCCGTCCAATCTTTCGCCGTCGACTAAAGACGCACTTCTTCAACCATTATCTAAAAAAATAAATCGAACCCTAACTAACCTTACTGTCATGCACTTGTACCCTGACTGATGACTTGTCGTACAGAACTTGTAAGTCGCTTTGGATAAAAGCGTCAGCTAAATGACTAAATGTAAATGTTAAAACCCAACATTTCAGGAGATGAAAAAAAAACGAACACAGATTTGAGGGTGAATAGAGTTACGAGGTTTAGACAGATGACCGGTTTAATGCTTTCCCATTGTTTAAACTTTGTAAAACCACACACACATATGGAGGATGATCTAATGAGTTGATTTTTTTTAAATGGAGTTACAAGGTTTTCTTCCGCTAGCGACGATACATGAATTGCAGCCCAAAGTGCTTCACAGGAGTGATGTAGACATACAAATAGACTAATAAAATAATAGCATAAAATGAATAAAAGCAATGCCTAAAGTTCAGACATAAAATGTGTATAAAATAGACAGAATAAGATCAATGCAAAGGGTTTAGAGACAGTAGACAATAGTTATAAGTTACATAAATTAGCATAAATAGACAAAGTAAAATAGTGCAGTGCAATAAAACAACTCATCTGCAGTACAACAGTAAGAAGGTTATTTTTTTATTTCAGATATTGATTGAAGAGGTGTGTTTTTAGTCACTGTCCATGGTAGTAGTGTGTGTGTGTGTACACACGTGTGTGTGTGTGTGTATAATCATTGAAACAACAACAGCATTGTCTGTGCACTCTGTGTCCTTCCAGCACCGCAACCCGTCCGTGGCCGTGTACTACACCAACCGGGCCCTCTGCCACGTCAAGCTGCAGCAGCACGACAAGGCCCTGGCCGACTGCAAGCACGCGCTGGAGCTGGACGGCCAGTCTGTCAAGGCCCACTTCTTCCTGGGCCAGTGTCACCTGGAGCTGGACAACTACGACGAGGCCATCGGCAACCTGCAGAGAGGTCAGAGCCAGGGGCTTAAAGTATTACATTTACCTTGTTGAAACCTGCTGCCCAGGGGCTTAAAGTATTACATTTACCTTGTTGAAACCTGCAGCCCAGGGGCTTAAAGTATTACATTTACCTTGTTGAAACCTGCAGCCCAGGGTCTTAAAGTATTACATTTACCTTGTTGAAACATGCAGCCCAGGGGCTTAAAGTATTACATTTACCTTGTTGAAACCTGCAGCCCAGGGGCTTAAAGTATTACATTTACCTTGTTGAAACCTGCAGCCCAGGGGCTTAAAGTATTACATTTACCTTGTTGAAACCTGCAGCCCAGGGGCTTAAAGTATTACATTTACCTTGTTGAAACCTGCAGCCCAGGGGCTTAAAGTATTACATTTACCTTGTTGAAACCTGCAGCCCAGGGGCTTAAAGTATTACATTTACCTTGTTGAAACCTGCAGCCCAGGGGCTTAAAGTATTACATTTACCTTGTTGAAACCTGCAGCCCAGGGGCTTAAAGTATTACATTTACCTTGTTGAAACCTGCAGACCAGGGTCTTAACAATCCCCACTACCAAAATGAGAGTTTACCCAAATCAAAAACCCTGGGTAGACAAATCCGTCCGTGAAGCTCTGAGAGAGCGCACCAAAGCATACAACGACGGCCTAGTGGCAGGCAACATGAATGACCACAAGGTGGCGCGATACAACGTAAGGAGGACAGTGTCAGAGGCCAAACGGCGCTACAGGGATAAAATTGAACTCCAGTTTGAACAAGCTGACTCTAGAGCTATGTGGCAGGGGCTCAAAACGATGACAGACTACAAAGGCGCCTCCCTCAAACTGAACAGTGACATCTCCTTAGCAAATGACCTCAATACCTTCTATGCAAGGTTTGATGCTGGTAATAACAACACCAGCTCACAAGCCACGGCAATGGGGGGGGGGGGGGTCGGCTGCTGATGGAGGCGCAGTGTTCAGGGTAACAGAGCATGAGGTGAGGCGGACCTTTAAAAAAGTGAATATCAGGAAGGCAGCAGGTCCGGACGGCATCCCCGGCCGCGTCCTAAAAGTCTGTGCCGACCAACTGGCCCCAGTATTCACTGACATATTTAACCTGTCCTTAGAACAGGCTGTCATCCCCACCTGCCTGAAGAAGTCCACTATTATCCCTGTACCCAAAAAATCCAAGCCTGCTTGCCTCAACGACTACCGCCCTGTAGCTCTCACCTCCATAGCCATGAAGTGCTTTGAGAAGCTAGTAAAGGGCTACATCTGCTCCTCCCTCCCCATCAACATGGACCCCCTGCAATTTGCATACCGCCCCAACAGGTCCACGGAGGACGCCATAGCCCACACCTGGACAAGAGGCAGGGGAACTATGTGAGAATGCTATTCATCGACTACAGCTCGGCATTCAATACCATAGTCCCCTCCATACTCATAGCCAAGCTCAGGGACCTGGGCTTGGGCTATGACCTCTGCCAGTGGGTCTTGGACTTCCTGACTGGCAGACCCCAGGTGGTGAGAGCAGGCAACTGCACCTCCTCATCCATCACCCTCAACATAGGGGCCCCCCAGGGCTGTGTTCTGAGTCCCCTCCTCTACTCCCTGTACACACACGACTGTGTGGCTCAGCGGAGTAGCAATACAATCATCAAATTTGCTGACGACACAGTGGTGGTGGGCCTGATCTCTGCCAACGACGAGAGGGCCTACCTGGAAGAGGTCAAGGTCCTGGCGGGATGGTGCCAGGAAAACAGCCTCTCCCTGAACGTCAGCAAAACAAAGGAGATGATTGTGGACTTCAGGAGGTCGGGGGTCAAGGACTACAGCCCCCTCAGCATCGACGGGGCACCGGTTGAGAGAGTCAACAGCTTTAAGTACCTCGGAGCCTACATATCCGAGGACTTGACATGGACCACACACATTGACAGTGTTGTGAAGAAGGCACGACAACGCCTCTACTTCCTCAGGCGCCTAAGGAAGTTCCAAGTCAGTCAGAAGATCCTTAAGAACTTCTACTCATGTACAATAGAGAGCATCTTGACCGGCAACATCACCTCCTGGTTTGGGAATAGCACTGCACAAGACCGAAGCAGACTACAAAGAGTGACACGTTCAGCCGAACGCACAATTGGAGGGGGGCTCCCCACCCTCCAGAACATTTACAACAAGCGTTGCAAGGGCAAGGCTAAGAGAATCATTAAAGACTCCAGTCACCCGAACAACTGCCTCTTTGAACTGCTGCGGTCAGGCAAGCGATACCGGAGTCTCAAGGCGAGCACAGAAAGACTCAGAAGAAGCTTCTATCCCCAGGCCATCAGGCTGCTAAACGAACAATGAATGAACACTACACAACAACAACCACCAAACGCACATAGCACACACATCCACACGCACACACTCACTTTAAACAAACACACTGTAGCACCCACTCCACACACTTTATAGCACACACCCACTTTAAACAAACACACTGTAGCACCCACTCCCCACACTTTATATTTATTGATGAAGGATTGCACTACAACTCGTACACCTTACTGTAAATTGTACCTAAAATTGTACCTCATCCCATTTCTGCTTTGCACTAGATAGTACTGTACATTAGTACACTGCATAGTATTGTATATTATATGGTAACTCAGAACATTGTACATATGTCTATACCGAACACTGTGACCTCATTTTTCTTCTTCTAAATTACATGCTATATTATGTTATTTGATACTATCTTGTCTAGCACAGTCTCTGGAGCGTAACAGTAAGAAGCATTTTGTATGAAAGTATTCTGTACTTCTGTATGACAACTATTAAAGAACTTGAACTTGAACTTAACATATTATCCCCATGCTGCTATGATGCCTGAATCCCCCCAAGGGCATCATTTATGAATCCCTCCATAAACTCCAGATGGTCCAGAACTCAGCCACCTGCCTCCACACCCGGCCCCGTGAACACATCACTCCTGTCCTCCACTCTCTCCACTGGCTCCCGATCAAAGAACGCATCAACTTCAAAACACTACTCCTCACCTTCAAAGCCCTCCATAGCCTGCCCCCCCCCCCCTATCTGACTGATCTCCTTCTTCCCTACCGCCCCACCCGTTCCCTCCGGTCCTCCTCCCACTGCCTCCCTCACTGTCCCGTCATCCAAACTTAAAAACGTTGGTGATCGGGCCTTCTCTCGCACTGCACCCCGACTCTGGAATTCCCTCCCTCAGTCCATCAGAGACTCCCCCACACTCAAATCCTGCCTCAAAACCCACCTGTTCTCCCTGGCTTTCAACCCCCCCCCACCCATAACCCCCCCCCCCCCTCCAACCTGATTGATGTTTGTTCCTGTCGCTCTGTTTCTGTGTTATCTCATGCTGCTTTCCCCTGTTTCCCCCGTGGTCTTTTGTTCCTTTTTTGTTTCTTTGTTTTACTATGTTCCTCTGCCTACTGTCCGCGACTTCGGGTCCTTGAGAAGCGCTATATAAATCAAATGAATTATTATATTATTATTATTATTATTATTATTATTATTATTATTATTATTATTATTATTATTATTATTATTATTATTATTATTATTATTATTATTATTATTAATAATAAAAAAGGAACATCTTATCTCATCTCTTTCTGTGTGCAGCTTATAACCTGGCCAAGGAGCAGCGGCTGAACTTTGGAGACGACATCCCCAGCGCGCTGCGCATCGCCAAGAAGAAGCGCTGGAACACCATCGAGGAGAAGCGCATCAACCAGGAGAACGAGCTGCACGCCTATCTCACCAAACTCATCCTGGCCGAGAAGGAGCGGTGAGAGCCGGGCGCCGCAGGGACGACAGTCGAACTCAGAGAGCCGGGCGCCGCAGGGGGGACAGTACATAGATATATATAGAACACTAGATAGCTTGCCGGCCAATGGAGAGCGACGTCACTGAACCGCCGCCATCTTGTGGAGGTCAGCCTTGAGTGAGAGTGAGTGAGCTGCACAGACAAAAATACTCATAACTCGCTGAAATATTGACGGATTTACAAACGGTTTAGTTTATTACAAGCATTATTAACGTGGCTATGATTCAAGCGGTTTGTAATTTTTTTTTTTTATAAGTATGCAGTATCATAACTACATCTTTGATGTTTATAGCAAACCAACCCGTTTGTAAATCCGCCAATATTTCAGCGAGTTGTGAGTATTTTTGTCTGTGCAGCTCACTCACTCTCACTCAAGGCTGACCTCCGCAAGATGGCGGCGGTTCAGTGACGCTGGTGACTCCGCCTTAAGCTATCTAGTGTTCTATATATATCTATGGGATAGTAGAACTCAGTGAGCCAGGGGGGATAGTAGAACTCAGTGAGCCAGGGGGGATAGTAGAACTCAGTGAGCCAGGGGGGATAGTAGAACTCAGTGAGCCAGGGGGGATAGTAGAACTCAGAGAGCCAGGGGGGATAGTAGAACTCAGAGAGCCAGGGGGGATAGTAGAACTCAGTGAGCCAGGGGGGATAGTAGAACTCAGTGAGCCAGGGGGGATAGTAGAACTCAGTGAGCCAGGGGGGATAGTAGAACTCAGTGAGCCAGGGGGGATAGTAGAACTCAGTGAGCCAGGGGGGATAGTAGAACTCAGTGAGCCAGGGGGGATAGTAGAACTCAGAGAGCCAGGGGGGATAGTAGAACTCAGTGAGCCAGGGGGATAGTAGAACTCAGTGAGCCAGGGGGGATAGTAGAACTCAGAGAGCCAGGGGGGATAGTAGAACTCAGTGAGCCAGGGGGGATAGTAGAACTCAGTGAGCCAGGGGGGATAGTAGAACTCAGAGAGCCAGGGGGGATAGTAGAACTCAGTGAGCCAGGGGGATAGTAGAACTCAGAGAGCCGGGGTCCGCAGGGGCGATAGTCGAGCTCAGAGGACGCGCTGATCTTTCATTGTGTAACAGGGGAGGTGGGGCGGCCTAGAGGTAAAAGAGGCCGGATGGTAAACGGAAGGTCGCCAGGTTCGATCCCCACCACTGACAGGAGGGTGTATTGCCGTTGTGAGCTGGTGACTGAAGGGTGGCTGGTATTATATCTACGGTGCCCACCATCTCTGTCTCAAGTGCTCTTGAGCAAGGCACTGATGATTGTGTGTAACTAGGAGGGATATGAGGACTGTGTGTAACTAGGAGGGATATGAGGACTGTGTGTAACTAGGAGGGATATGAGGACTGTGTGTGTGTAACTAGGAGGGCTATGAGGACTGTGTGTGTGTAACTAGGAGGGCTATGAGGACTGTGTGTATGTGTAACTAGGAGGGATATGAGGACTGTGTGTGTGTAACTAGGAGGGCTATGAGGACTGTGTATGTGTAACTAGGAGGGATATGAGGACTGTGTGTGTAACTAGGAGGGATATGATGACTGTGTGTATGTGTAACTAGGAGGGATATGAGGACTGTGTATGTGTAACTAGGAGGGATATGAGGACTGTGTGTAACTAGGAGGGCTAAGAGGACTGTGTGTATGTGTAACTAGGAGGGATATGAGGACTGTATGTGTAACTAGGAGGGATATGAGGAGTGTGTATGTGTAACTAGGAGGGATATGAGGAGTGTGTATGTGTAACTAGGAGGGATATGAGGACTCAGGACTGTATGTGTAACTAGGAGGGATATGAGGACTGTATGTGTAACTAGGAGGGATATGAGGACTGTGTGTATGTGTAACTAGGAGGGATATGAGGACTGTATGTGTAACTAGGAGGGATATGAGGACTGTGTGTAACTAGGAGGGATATGAGGACTGTGTAACTAGGAGGGATATGAGGACTGTGTATGTGTAACTAGGAGGGATATGAGGAGTGTATGTGTAACTAGAAGGGATATGAGGACTGTATGTGTAACTAGGAGGGATATGAGGACTGTTTATGTGTAACTAGGAGGGATATGAGGACTGTGTGTAACTAGGAGGGGTATGAGGACTGTGTGTATGTGTAACTAGGAGGGATATGAGGACTGTGTAACTAGGAGGGATATGAGGACTGTGTAACTAGGAGAGATATGAGGACTGTGTATGTAACTAGGATGGATATGAGGACTGTGTAACTAGGAGAGATATGAGGACTGTGTATGTAACTAGGATGGATATGAGGTAGGGGTGTAATGGTACACAGAAGCCACGGTTCGGTACATACCTCGGTATTGGGGTCACGGTTCGGTACAAGTTCGGTACAACAGAAAAAAAATATTTATAATAATTATTATTAATATAAATCTTTTTTAATTTTTTTTTTTAATTTTTTTAATTTATATATTATATTTATGATAATTATTATAATTATTATTATTAAATAGAATAATTTTCTATAGGCTTGCCGTGGTAATTAGTGATACTGGTGTCATTCTGTGTTCAGGCATCCACTTGCTTACTGCCCCTTTTAAACGTATCCTTGCTAAGTTTCAGTTTCACTTCCAGAGAGAATTTAACTTCACGACCAGACTGAATACTAGAGAACAGATGACATATTACAACAATGGCAGAGGATTATTTGGATTTAAACACAGTGGAGCTCAGATGATCGATTCTGTCCGGAAAAGTATGTTTCTTCTTTTTATTTGATTGTGCCTGTGGCGGGGGAGAATGTTGATGTGTTTGTTGGCGCGCGTGTGTGTTTCTTTCCATTGGTTTCATTTGGTTAACGTTATTGGGCGAACAAGAAAACGAAAGAAAACTGTAATGACCCTGCAGCTGTTTGTAAATGTGCCTTTCTCCTCTGTGCACTTTCGCCGCTCTGAAGTCTGACTCGGTGTGCCCGGCCACGCGCGCTGTTCTCGCACGGACCTCGCGAGTGCCTGCATGTGGGTGTGTTTGCGCTGTGGGGCGTATTGGTACACGTACCGTTATACCGCTAATATGAGGACTGTATGTGTGTAACTAGGAGGGATATGAGGACTGTATGTGTAACTAGGAGGGATATGAGGACTGTGTGTGTGTAACTAGGAGGGATAGTATGAGGACTGTATGTAACTAGGAGAGATATGAGGACTGTGTGTATGTAACTAGGAGGGATAGTATGAGGACTGTATGTAACTAGGAGAGATATGAGGACTGTGTGTATGTAACTAGGATGGATATGAGGACTGTGTGTATGTAACTAGGATGGATATGAGGACTGTGTGTATGTAACTAGGATGGATATGAGGACTGTGTGTATGTAACTAGGATGGATATGAGGACTTTATGTGTAACTAGGAGAGATGAGGACTGTGTGTATGTAACTAGGATGGACATGAGGACTGTGTATGTAACTAGGAGGGATATGAGGACTGTGTGTATGTAACTAGGATGGATATGAGGACTGTGTATGTAACTAGGAGGGATATGAGGACTGTATGTAACTAGGATGGATATGAGGACTGTGTGTAATTAGGAGAGATATGAGGACTGTGTAACTAGGAGGGATATGAGGACTGTGTGTAACTAGGAGGGATATGAGGACTGTGTGTGTAACTAGGATGGATATGAGGACTGTGTATGTAACTAGGAGGGATATGAGGACTATGTGTAACTAGGAGGGATATGAGGACTGTGTGTGTGTAACTAGGATGGATATGAGGACTGTGTGTAACTAGGAGAGATATGAGGACTGTGTGTGTGTGTAACTAGGATGGATATGAGGACTGTGTGTAACTAGGAGAGATATGAGGACTGTGTGTATGTAACTAGGATGATATGAGGACTGTATGTGTGTGTAACTAGGAGAGATATGAGGACTGTATGTGTGTGTAACTAGGAGAGATATGATAGGCGAAAAGTTTAAATTGCCTTGTGTACGTTGACAATAAAGTCATCTTCTAATGATTGATCTGTTAATGAAACTCCACAAGTCACTGGATTAACTCTTGACCAGAGGGTTCGATTAACGAGGTCTGAGTCGTGAATAAATAGTTCTGGATGATAATAATCTTGTCCTCGTACAGGGAACTGGAAGACTGCAGAGAGAAGCTGGAGGACGACCATCAGAACGGGAGCGATGCTGTCAAGATCAAATCAAAACGCGTGAGATTCTGCCATAAACGAACCCATTCTGGACATATTGAACAGCGGTCCTTTGAGCGGTAATGTGACGTCTCTGTGTCCTCTGTGTGTCTTTGTGTCCTCTGTGTGTCTTTGTGTCCTCTGTGTGTGTCTGTGTCCTCTGTGTGTCTTTGCTCTTCAGGACAAGTATCTAATGGATATGGACGAGCTCTTCTCTCAAGTGGATGAAAAAAGAAAAGTGGGTATTGTTGGAGAAGCAACGCTAGACATGATTTATTTCTTTGTGAATCAGTGATTAGGTTTCTATATTCCTGACATCATCCACCTTACTTCACACCAACCCCTTTGTTCATCGTCATGGCAACGGCAGAAATAGACTCCATCGCGTTTTCCCATCTAGCTCGCACACACCAGTAGTGTTGAGGTTGGATAGATTAGATTACACTAGATTGTATTAGATTTGTATTAGATTACATTAGATTTGATTAAAATGTATTGTCATTATACAGCACAAGTACAGTACAACGAAAACAAGTTTGGCATCCAACCAGAGTGCAAATGTAACAGTAAAGTGCAACAGTAATATACAATGTACAGGTGATTAAACCATGTATAAATATATACATTAGTACTACTGAGTAATAGTGCTAATCAGATGTATGTACAGAGTTGTAGTATTAATATGTACAGTGATACAGGTATAAAGACGCTATGGTAGAGTAAGTCATACTGGCCAGCAGTGTAACTAAGGGTAGGTAAGGGATATGTACAGATATAGATATAGTATCTACAGATATGTAAAAATGAGCATATGCAGGTATGTACAGACAGATGTGGATAGATATGTATACGGTAAGAATAAATTATATATTATATATATATTAGTATATATAGCATTATTGTACATGCTATCATACAGTATATTATTACTGTTTTTATTATGAATACTTTGTCCACGTTGTTTCTGTACTATGTATCTGAACTCTTCCACACACGCACGCACACTACCATGGACATTTAATTGTTTTGTTCTACGTGCGCTGAAATGGATCGGCAACCGTATCGTGTTTCCAGCCCAAGCCGTTTCCATGGGAACCTCCTGCCCTCCTCGCCAGGCGCTGCAGACGGCAGTGGACTCGGTGGACGTGTTCGTGCTGTTTGTCAGACGACCAGACGTCCACAGGGTCCGTTAGCGCTCGCTTGTTACCTGTGCGTTGGATAGTGTCGGGTGTAGAGATGTCACAGTATGACAATTTCAGATAGAGATTATAGTGACCATAATTATCACGGTTATCCGTATTGTCACGGTTTTCAGTATTATCGTTGTTACAAAGGGTCAGATTAAACCGAATATATATATTTATTGCTTGAGATCCCTTGTATAATATTTGTATATCGTTTGATATCCCTTGTATAGTATTTGTATATGTACACGGAATATCCCTTTACCTGGGTACAAACCAGAGTAATATTCGCTCTCCTATTGGACAGCGACCCCTAGGCGCCAACGACCAAGCCCCCAACGGCAAGTTCAAAGGCAACTCCGGGCATGTCTCAACATGTCCAGAATCTGCGCAGTAATACGAGACAGAACTGAGGTTGGCACTAGATAATTCACCTTACGTATAAATACGGCGCAGGTGTAAACAGCAGCACTTCGTTCATTACTAGTAAAGCCTTCACCACGAGACAACGTGCAGTGAAGTGAGCAACTTTGCCTCTAAATAGAGCCTTGAGAACCGCGTGCGAATAGATTGCTAAAGTGTCAGAGTTTAACGCAGTAACGTTGAGTTCGACTTATTCTAATGTGAAGTAATAGTCTATAATTTATAGTGTATCGTGCGGCTACAGTTCTTCAGTGACCAGCATTACCACCGGTTCGTCGTGTATATAGCTAGTGCACTTATCGAGGCTGGGCGGCCTAAACTCGTGCCCCCACCCGTCTAGGAGTCCTAGACGAGAACCGTTGAATATGTACACCGGAGAACCTACACCGGCGACTGCAGAACCATTTCTGGTTGGATTATATTGCTTTGGGACCGTGACTGCTGGAGCAGAGAACCGTCGACCCCACTGTCGTTTGGGATCTACCCCCCGTGAGGATCATCACTCGAGCCCGCCTCTAGGAAGAGGCTGGCTAGCTGTCTTCCATGCTGTCGAGGATACTGGATTATAGCTGTTGCTTTGTCTACTGATCAAGGGAGTACATGCACTGGCTCCTGTATCTGGAGCCTCGTTGACCCAGACTTTGTACCCGAACATTCCTCTACCCCTGCCGGCCTTACACCCGGAGGGAACCCCCCAGTGTCTCCAGCTGGTACTAGTGTGCCCTATGTAATTGCTATACCACAGGTGGCGTCAGTTTAGACCCATCCTAGTATTCATACTATTCTCATTGACTTACGCTCTTGACTTACTTTACGTGTGTTCTTCGCCATACAAGCGCGAGCCTAATTCTCAATCTGTAAACTAACGTTGCTTAATAATAATAAATACCCTCTAAATAGTACATTATGTGTCAATGCCGTATTCTTGTGTGGGTGTTCACCATATATATTCATGTACTGTATGGCCAGTAATTAAAGTACATAACTAGTAGTGGTTTAATATATCATACTCTTTAATACAGTCAGGGAATTGTACCCCTCAGTTACAATCGTGGTTATCAGTAGGGATGTCCGATATTATCGGCCGATATTGGCATTAAAATGTACTATCGGAAATTATCGGTATCGGTTAATAAAAATTATTAAAATTTTTTTTTTTTACATTTAACCTTTTATTTACCCAGGCAAGCAAGCAAGAACAAATTCTTGTTTTATTTATTATCAAAAGTATACATAATGTTGTGTTAATGGGGGGGGGGGGGGGAACCCTGCATATATCGGTATCGGTTGATATCGGTATAGGAAATTAAGAGTTGGACAATATCGGTATATATCGGTAAAAAAGCCAATATCGAACATCCCTAGTTATCAGTATTATCATGCTTATCGGTATTATCATGATTTATCAGTATTATCACAGTTATCAGTATTATCAATCATAGTTATCAGTATTATCATAGTTATCAGTATTGTCATGATTATCAGTATTATCACAGTTATCAGTATTATCAATCATAGTTATCAGTATTATCATAGTTATCAGTATTGTCATGATTATCAGTATTATCACAGTTATCAGTATTATCATGGTTAAAATATGCTGAACATTTAAAAAAAGTACTGATACCCTGACATTTTGTATTGAAAACTTTTCATTCATTATTATTATTATTATTGGAGTTGTTCCATTATTAGTAGTATTCGCTCACTCACACACTGTATACCAGTTCTCCAGAGCTCTGTCTGTGTTCCGCCACGTTGCATTGCTGCGCCTGCATCTGTGGGTCTGACCCTAGTCTAGGGTTGGGCATCGTTTGGATTTGAACGATTCCGGTTCCGATTCCGATTCTCTATCGATTCCTGTTCTAAACGATTCTCGATTCCGATTCTTTGAGGTGCAGGTCAAAACAGGTCACAGCTTATTTCGAAGGAGATTTTTTATTTTTTTTTTATTTCAAAAAGAAAATCATACTATTCACATTTTCAGTTGACTTGATACAGTTTAATTTGGTTGCTGTACTGTAACTAGGGTATTAAAGTAAAAAAAAAAAAAAAAAAAAAAATCGAAATTTAGAATCGAAATTCAAATATGTTACTTCCGGTTCCAGAACCGGAAGTTAGGAACCGGTTCCTATTAGAACCGGTTTTCGGTGCCCAACCCTACCCTAGTCTGACCCAAGTCTGGCCCTAGTCTGACCCAAGTCTGGCCCTAGTCTGGCCCTAGTCTGGCTTTAGTCTGACCCTAGTCTGGCCCTAGTCTGGCTTTAGTCTGGCCCTAGTCTGACCCTAGTCTGGCCCTAGTCTGACCCAAGTCTGTTGTGTCTCCCCTCCAGAAGCGGGAGATCCCAGACTACCTGTGTGGGAAGATCAGCTTCGAGCTGATGAGGGAGCCCTGCATCACCCCCAGCGGAATCACCTACGACCGCAAGGACATCGAGGAGCACCTGCAGGTAAACCACTGCTCACGGACCCCCTAACCCTAACCCTGCCAGCAGGACCTTAAGGACCATATTGGAATCTCCACCAATTAGAATCTTCCTACAACAGGTAGAGGGGAAATTAACTGTTCTTGTGTCTCTACCACCACCTAGAGGCTCTGCTTTATCCTGTAATGAGGTTACTGAATCCCACCACTCTTTCCACTAACTTAGTGTTACCAGGACAACAACGCTAACGTTAGCTCAGTGGTCAGCCAGGGCTTGAATAACATAGTTACCAGGGCAACAACGCTAACGTTAGCTCAGTGGTCAGCCAGGGCTTGAATAACATAGTTACCAGGGCAACAACGCTAACGTTAGCTCAGTGGTCAGCCAGGGCTTGAATAACATAGTTACCAGGACAACAATGCTAATGTTAGCTCAGCGGTCAGCCAGGGCTTGAATAACATAGTTACCAGGACAACAATGCTAACGTTAGCTCAGCGGTCAGCCAGGGCTTGACAACCAGTAAAACCACAAAAAACCCATCCGCAGTTGACGCTGCATGACAATTTTGACATGTAAAGCCAATGAAAACAATGGGTGCAGGGTTTGGAGCGAAACTCACCTGGGAACAGTTAGAACACGTTCCAACCACCAGGAAGAAGCAGTGTTGACTTCTGGGTAGAAAACCGGGCTGAAGTTTTCAGAATTTGCCTTTTAATGGCACCCTACTGTAGTTGTGAGAATGCATTGGCTGCACGGGCCAGATATGAACTGCCCCCTCTAGCTGTGTAGATATGAACTGCCCCCTCTAGCTGTGTGGATATGAACTGCCCCCTCTAGCTGTGTGGATATGAACTGCCCCCTCTAGCTGTGTAGATATGAACTGCCCCCTCTAGCTGTGTAGATATGAACTACTGCCTCTAGCTGTGTAGATGGGAACTGCCCCCTCTAGCTGTGTAGATATGAACTACTGCCTCTAGCTGTGTAGATATGAACTGCCCCCTCTAGCTGTGTGGATATGAACTGCCCCCTCTAGCTGTGTAGATATGAACTGCCCCCTCTAGCTGTGTGGATATGAACTGCCCCCTCTAGCTGTGTAATGAGGAACTACCCCCTCTAGCTGTGTAGATATGAACTGCCCCCTCTAGCTGTGTAGATATGAACTGCCCCCTCTAGCTGTGTGGATATGAACTGCCCCCTCTAGCTGTGTAGATATGAACTGCCACCTCTAGCTGTGTGGATATGAACTGCCCCCTCTAGCTGTGTGGATATGAACTGCCCCCTCTAGCTGTGTAGATATGAACTGCCCCCTCTAGCTGTGTAGATATGAACTACTGCCTCTAGCTGTGTGGATATGAACTGCCACCTCTAGCTGTGTGGATATGAACTGCCCCCTCTAGCTGTGTGGATATGAACTGCCCCCTCTAGCTGTGTAGATATGAACTGCCCCCTCTAGCTGTGTAGATATGAACTACTGCCTCTAGCTGTGTGGATATGAACTGCCCCCTCTAGCTGTGTAGATTTGAACTGCCCCCTCTAGCTGTGTAGATATGAACTACTGCCTCTAGCTGTGTGGATATGAACTGCCCCCTCTAGCTGTGTGGATATGAACTGCCCTCTCTAGCTGTGTGGATATGAACTACCCCCTCTAGCTGTGTAGATATGAACTGCCCCCTCTAGCTGTGTAGATATGAACTACCCCCTCTAGCTGTGTAGATATGAACTACCCCCTCTAGCTGTGTGGATATGAGCTGCCCCCTCTAGCTGTGTAGATGGGAACTGCCCCCTCTAGCTGTGTGGATATGAACTGCCCCCTCTAGCTGTGTGGATATGAACTGCCCCCTCTAGCTGTGTGGATATGAACTGCCCCCTCTAGCTGTGTGGATATGAACTGCCCCCTCTAGCTGTGTGGATATGCACTGCCCCCTCTAGCTGTGTGGATGTGAACTGCCCCCTCTAGCTGTGTGGATATGAACTGCCCCCTCTAGCTGTGTGGATATGAACTGCCCCCTCTAGCTGTGTAGATGGGAACTGCCCCCTCTAGCTGTGTGGATATGAACTACCACCTCTAGCTGTGTAGATATGAACTGCCCCCTCTAGCTGTGTGGATATGAACTGCCCCCTCTAGCTGTGTGGATATGAACTGCCCCCTCTAGCTGTGTGGATATGAACTACCACCTCTAGCTGTGTAGATATGAACTGCCCCCTCTAGCTGTGTGGATATGAACTACCACCTCTAGCTGTGTAGATATGAACTACTGCCTCTAGATTTTTTAAATCTCTTTTGTTACAATGTCTTTTTCAGTGTGATGTCAGAGCACTGATGTTAGAGGAAGCGATGCCCAGATTGGTGGATCGTTTTGTCAATCATTAATTTGTAAACGGTCAAACAATAACGTATGAATGAATCTTTTTATTTTCGGTCTTTGTTTACAGATAAATCAAAAACACACGTGTGGACTTTCAAAAGGAAAAGAAAAAATCACAAATGTACATATTCAAAGTAAGCTCACACACAAAATCCAAACTCAATGACCGAAAAAAGGAATAGGCTGAAGCACATGCTTATTTTTGCCTATCCTTTACAATTCTTAAAAACTAAATATACTTTAATATAAGAAAGAAAAACTTAAAATATGCCGCACGATATAATTTTTTATTTTTTTTTCATTCTTTTTTTAACACTTTCGATGCCGGCCGTGTTTTTCCTTTTTACCCCCTTGAATGCCGCCACCCACTTCAATGTTAGCGTTAAAAACGCATATTCTATGTTTTAAATTATGGCTATGTGTCTAATCTGCCCGTCGCTTATCAATGACTTGTTTGCAGTCAACATTGTCGAAACGGATTGTTTTTTAATCGGTTCATATCCTTTTTATAGCATTTCGAAAAAAAGCTATCGTTCTCTCGGAAATTTCCGGAAAATAGAAAGATTCCCCCATAAACGGCATTTATTGGAATATTCTCGAATACACTAGACACGTTGTCATTTGTCGGCCTATTTATTAATCGTTTTCAAATAAACGCTAGATTATCGATAGTATATGTGTACTTATGCACGCTATAGAAGCGGGCTGAAAAATCTATTCTCTCATTTCCTCAACATCACACACACACACACATACACACATACACTGTTATCTCAGTGAAGACAGCTCTGATTATCCTAAAACTGGTAACATAGACTCCTTACCTCAGATCAGATGTTCTCCAAAAAGATTATTCCAATTCCTGATCGCCATTCCAAATATCGATCGCGTTTATTGATTGATTATTGGCTGCTGTAAATATATATTCCAAGCTGCTTTCCAACTCGCGATCACTTCCCTCATCATCACATCCCTCGCCAGCATAATGGAGCCAGTTGGCTCCCCCCACACAGATCCACCAGTATAATAGAATGGCCTGCAGTTACACAGGGATAGACGATAGGGGGCGGTATTTTCCCATCTGAGCTCCTAGAGGGTCTGCTGTACCAACGGGAGACTCGGTTGATGAAATATGAATTCAGATCGCTAATATATAAAAAAAAAAAAAAGCGACATTTTGCGTCGTCTGCACTCAGCGGGGGGCATGATAAGACGACAATACATGTCGCTGGCACTCAAAGTGTTAAGAGAAAAAAAAGAAAGAAAAAGTTTGATGTTTTACTCAAAACTGTACTCCTGAATTTTTTTATCCTTCAGGGCCTTTTTAAATCTCCCCTGAGAAGTGCACAACTTCAACCCGTCACTAAGACTATTCCACAATTTAACTCCCAAGATTGAAACACATCTAGCTTTTACATTAGTTCTTACCTTTTTACATGTTTTAAGAATACACAACCCTCTTAAATTATACTTTCCTTCTCTTGGTTGAAAGAGACATTGAATACAAGCTGGTAGGTTCTTACTCTTAGCACGAAAAATTATCTCCAAGGTTTTTAATGTAAATCTACAAATTTTAATGTGCAGGACTTTATGAATAATGGATTTGTCGATTAAAGGTAACTAGCTTTATTTATTATTCTAATGGCTCTTTTCTGTAGTTTAATAATAGGATCTATATTTGTTTTATAAACATTCCCCCAGACCTCAACACAATATGACATGTATGGCACAACAAGTGAAAAATACAATATATCCAAACATTTCTGGTTTAACAGCTCCCTTGTTTTGTACAGAATGCCAACAGATTTGGCTAATTTACCTTTGATATATTGTATATGTGGCTTCCAACAGAGTTTGTGATCTATAATCACACCTAAGAATTTTGTTTCATATACTCAACTTCAATTTCAGTTCCATTTCAATTCAGTTTAATTTCACAGTCGGTAGGAACACCACCAAATACCATACATTTAGTTTTGTTTTCATTAACACTGAGTGCCACAGACGCGCTTTGTAATTTTTTCATGCCGCCAGTGGAATGCCAGCAACGCTATACAGCGTTTGTTTGTCGTATTTTTATTTATTAGCGATTTGAATTCATATTTCATCAATCGAGCCTCACGCTAGTGCTGCAGACTCTCTCTGAGCTCCATTGGGAAAATATCGCCCCCTATCGTCTCTCCCTGTGTAACTGCACCCCATTGGATTAGACTGATGGGGGGGGGGTTTACTTTTCCGGCGAGGCATCTGAAGAGACCCAAGTGATCGCCGAGCCGGAAAACGCGTGGAATACATATTTACAGTACCCAACGCTGAATCAATAAACGCGATTGATATTTGGAATGACGATCAGGAATTGGAATAATATTTTTGGAGAACATCTGATCTGAGGTAAGCTATTTATTTTACCAATCTTGGGGTAATCGGATCTGTTTTGACCTATATATCAGCGTGTGCCCCATGTGTGTTTGTGTGCGCGCTGATCAGGAAATGAGAGAATATATTTTTCAGATCGCTTATATAGCGTGCATAAGTACACATATACTATCGATAATCTAGCGTTTATTTGAAAACGATTCATAAATAGGCCGAAAAATTACAACGTTTTTTGTGTATGCCAGAATAATCCAGTAAATGGCGTTTATCACGGAATCTATATATTTTCCTGAAAAACGAGGGCTTTTCAAAATGCTATAAAACGGAAATGAACCGATTAAAAAAAAATTATACAAAAATAAAAAATAAATAAATAAATCCGTTTCGACAATGTTGACTGCAAACAAGTCATTGATAAACGACGGGCAGATTAGACACATAGCCATAATTTAAGACAGAGATTATGCGTTCACAACGCTATCATTGAAGTGGGTGCTGGCATTCAACCACGTTTTACCATGTTAACAAGTGGCAACCAAAGTGTTACATATTGAAACCTATTATCTAAATAACTTCTTAACCAATGATGAGTGACACCTCTTATTCCATACCGTTCCATTTTTTGTAAAAGCAGGGAATGATCAATTGTGTCAAATGCTTTACGTAAGTCAATAAATACACCTATTGAGGGTTGTTTTTCATTAATTGCTGTTGATATATTTTCCACAAAATCTATTACTGATCTATTGCTCCTAAAACCATATTGATGATCACTCAATAATCCATATTTTCAATAAAGCCATCAAGTCTATTTACAATTTTTTTCCCGAATATCTTTGAAAATTGAGGTAGCAATGATGTAGGTCTATAATTTGATCAGCGTTTCCGTTAGCCGGTAATTACCGGTATTTGACTGGCAAAATATGTTGAAGTCCGAATATTTAAATATCTCCGGTCATAATGTCCGGTGAAAATTATTCCTCTAAGCACAATTTTATTATTTGAATTGTATTAAAATAGGCTAAAATTAAATAGCCTATGCGATGAACGAAACAATCATTACATTTGTTTCATTGTGCTTCGCTCTAATAAAGCGCGGATGGCGCCGCTCGGATGTGAATATTTTTTTTTCTTTTTTTGAGCCTGTCTGGCCACCATAATAACGACAAACAGCTATACGAGCGAGAGAGAGAGATGGCCAAACAAGCTAAACTTAACAAATATTTCATGAAACCAAGCACAAGCAGGTCTAATAATAATGACATTGACAACGAAGATGAGTCTTCTGAAGTCACAGAGACCGCCGATGCTCCCGCGGAAAATAAACAAATGTCGAGCGTTCAGGCGGCGGCCCGAGTGGAAAGTTAAATTCTCCTGGCTGAGGTACGACATTATAGTCTAGTAGTCTAGCGTCTATGATGTACGAGAGATAACATTGATTGAACGTACACAAAGTACACTTTATTGATTGAACCACAAAGAGCATCCCCAGTCTGCTGCTACCGTTGCGAGCCTCGCAGAAGTCCACCTGTTCCAATGCAATGGGGATCTAGTCGCAGGTACAAAACGGATAGGCAGAACGAGACGGGGTGAGTAAGTGTTGACATTTTTTAATCATAATGCAACTGTTGGTTGACTGCCGTGTCACATAGTAATGCATATAATTGATTATAACTAAATGTAGGCTATAATGAAATCAACAAACGCATTACGAGCATGTGGCTCGTCCTCTCGCTCTCTGCATGCAAACGAGGCAATGTGATGATCAACTACAGTTTGCTGTGTGTGAAGTTGAACATTATGATATGTGTGACATGTCTGATACAACGAGGTGAAGCGATGTCGACTCGAGATTCATTTGGGGGTGCGTGTGACAGCTGCTGCAGCGGGAGCCTGCGGGGCGGGAGCTTGATACTGGATCAGCGTATCGCACTAACTTGGGAGGCGAGAGATAGTAATTTGATTCTGCAAATCAATTTCTCATTCTTCGCTTGATGTAATTAATACAAATGTCCAATATAACGGAATTCGTTAGCTCATAAAAATGTGATTATAACAGACTGCTGTTTAAAACTCTAACCGGAATTTCAGGAATATGTCCGGGGATAGAAATCTTGCAGGACTCCCAGACCGGCACGAATATGTTCTAACGGAAACGCTGAATTTAATATAGTATGTATGTCACCACTTTTAAAGATTGGAACCACCTTGGCCATTTTCATTTCATCAGGAAAAATACCAGTCAAAAAGGATTAGTTACATATATAAGTGAATGGTTTCAGGACAGAGTCAAAGACTTCTTTTATAGTTGACTATAGTATTACTATCAGTGGATTTCTTTTTCTTAAACTTTCTAACCACTTCTAGCACATCACACTCACAAACACCACCAAGGAACATTGAGTTGCTGTTTGATGGTGAATCAGAATAAGTTTCACCATCTGTAGGGAGGTCAATTTCATTAGCCAAATTAGGGCCTACATTAACAAAATACTCATTAAACTCATTAACAATTTCCTCTATACTTTGAATAAATGAATTGTCATTTTTTTCAAAGTATATTGGAAAGTCCTTTTTGCTGGACTTTTTAATCATGTCATTAAGCACCCCCCCCCCCCCCCAAGTAGCCTTAATATTATTTTTATGCATTTGCAACAAATGATTATAGTAGTCTTTTGTTTGTGATCTCATAATATATGTCAATCTGTTTTTATAGTTTTTGTACTTGTCCTCCTTATCCTTTGTTCGATGTTTGATACATTCCCTGTAGTTCCTATTTTTCTTAGTGCAAGCTTTTTCCAGACCCTTGGTTAGCCATGGTTTCACTCTCTTTTTAGGGTTTTGTCTGCACTCCTTCAATGGACAATGTCGGTCGTAATATGACAAAAATGTACCCAAAAATGCATTGTATGCTTCATTGGTATCCTCTACATAAACCTCCTGCCAATCATGACTCAAAAGGTCTGTCTTCAGAGCCAGTATTGCCAGTACAGTATGCGTATCGCATCAATCGACGTGTCTGTCGACTGTTCACGTCTGTATCGCAAATCTCACCCCCGAAAGCACCGGCTGAACCGAACAAATACTAACGCTGGTCTTTGACCTTTAACCCCCCCCCTGTGCAGCGAGTGGGTCACTTTGACCCGGTCACCAGGAGCCCCCTGACCCAGGACCAGCTGATCCCCAACCTGGCCATGAAGGAGGTGATCGATGGCTTTATCCAGGAGAACGGTTGGGTGGAGGACTACTGAAGGCACCCCCCCCTCCCCCTCCTCCTCCTCCACACCTGGACAACAACACAAGACAAGAGAGACCACTTCCTCCCCCTGGATATGCACTTTACACAGGGGAGGAAACACTACAACATACACAACACCATGGACGACCGGATGGGAGCCATGTTGTCTCTGTCTGTCTCTTATCACCCCCCCCCCCCCCCCCACACACACACACACACATGTCTTTGCTGTAATAAGAAAATAAATCATCTCTCTCTAAAGCAGGGAGGCTTGCTGTTGAAGGTCTCTCGCTCCTTCTAAAAAGCCCTGAATTATTTTTCTCTCTCTCTCTCTCTCTCTCTCTCTCTCTCTCTCTCTCTCTCTCTCTCTCCCCCCTGATGCCTGACTCCTTTCTTCATTTGAAATAGGGGGTCATATTTCTCAGGTCTCTCCCTCTCTCTTCCACCTCTCTCCCCCCCTCTCTGTCTCTCTCTCCCCCATCTCTGTCTCTCTCACTCTACCCTACCCTCTCCCCCCCATCTCTCTCTCGCCCCCATCTCTCTCTCTCTCCCCCCCTCTCTCTCTCTCTCCGTCTCTCTCTCTGTCTCTCTCCCCTCTATATATAGGGGGCCACATTTCTCAGGTCTCTCTCTAATGCCACAATCCTCTGACAACATCAGCACTGCACTCAAAAGTGTTTCCAAAATGCCACCGATGTAAAAAAATAAATTAAAATAATAAGAAATATATATAAACCCTCTCCTCCCTTTGAGTATAACGATTAATAATAATAGTAATGATAATAATAACTGCAGAAGTTATAAACATATTGGCCTTTTGTCTGGCTTTTTCTTCCAGTATTCCATAGGTTTATGTTTTGTTTTATAATGGAGTAGTGGTGTAATTCAGTCACTGTTCTGTTCAGTGTTGCTGCTCGTTGATGCTGAAGTGATAAATGCCAAAAAACCTTTCTTTCTAGACTTGCGTGATGACTCGTGTGATGACTCGTGTGATGACTCGTGTGATGACTCATGTGACGACTCGTGTGACTTTGTATGCAAGGTTTCTGAAACAACAGAAGAGAAAAGTGTCTAATTACAAGGTTAGGATTTTTCTTTTTTTTACGGATTGTCAATGACCTCTTTAATTGCATATCACAGCCTCCTACGGCAGATCATTTAAATGTGTTGAATGTTTGCATAACGTGTCGGTTTTAGATTCAACCGTGTTGAAAGATGTGTCTCAGATCTGTATCAAGTATGACATGGTTTTCATATGGACAGTTTATCTATTTGCGATTCATCGGGGGGGGGGGGGTGGCTGGCTGGCTGCGTAGAAATAATAGTACAGGGTCTTTCTATCCGTGAGCTGGGTAACGATTGCAAATGTCATAAATGTTCAGATCATGATGAGATCAGTTTACCTGTGTGCTTGTTGGGTTGGAAGTCGTCGAGGACTGATTTTTAAGAATGTCTCTGCGCTGTCTGTGCTGTCCTGCAGGATGGAAAAAAGAAAAAGAAACTCGTACAATGTGTTTGGCTAGTGCTCTTTGCTTGACCTGACGGCGGAACGCTGACATCCAGCATGAAGCCAGTTCCGTTTTACTCTGCGAAGGCGTCGCCCCTCTACACTTAATCTTAAACGGTATCACAATCGTAGAATATTTACAGAACATTGTATCGCCTTTTTTATTTTTTTAATTTTTTTGACAACCTAGGTTGAAATCAATCTGTTCCAGTGATTTGAGTCATCTGACCAGCTTAACCCATTACCAACCGACGTCTCTCGTTCAGAGACGCTGTACGGAGAATATACTCGTGTCTAAAGTCTGCTGCACCCAGTGTGTATTCCACCAGAACTAACTTCCTGTTCAATTCTATTACTTTTACAGATAGTCTTCCCCCACTCTTCCTCTTCCTCCTCCTCCTCCTCCTCTCTTCCTCAGCTGAATGTGTGTTTGGTGAATTCGGCCTGTGGGCGGTTTCTGTTTGAGTGCAGGCGGTCGGTGTAAATAATGTTCGCTTGTGTAATCTTCAGATTTTATTTCTCGACGAGACATTTAATTCTTTGTTTTCTTTTCTTGAGAACCTAGAGAGCTTGAGAAAACTGTATTAAATGTAGATATGTTGATAACATAAATGACTTTCTTTTTTGTTTTCATTCGTTCCCATTAAACAGTGAATTATGAGTTTTGTTTCTCGTGGAGTTTCTATTAAAGAGTAATGGACGTTTGATTAAAGGTAGAATCTGTGATGCCGTAAAACAAGTGACCTCTAGGTGAAAAGAGCCCCGCTTGGTACTGCACTTAGTTTACTTTTCTTTTTGTTTTTGTCTGAGATGGGGGTTGGAGTTTAGTAACTTATACTGTGGATGTGTCCAGACCGCGTGTATCCTTTCGGCAACAAACGTTTCCTTCCGCGTTGCTCTGATTGGCCAGCGATCTACGCTCGTTTCGCCCCTACGCCGGGCGCATTTTGTTTTTGCCCCCACACGCTCACACATGCAGGTTTTAATAATAATAATAATGCAGGTTTTGCCGCCACGCCGGTAGATAATAATAATAATAATACTTAGAATAATAATACTTAGACAAACGCACGCAATTGGCACAAGTGTAAATAATGCATTCGTCACTCAGTTTTAACATCGACGCACTTAGCTCAACTCGTTTGCCAGCTTGCTGTGGAGCCTTTGGTCACAAGTTCGAATCACTCTTAGTTCAATTTTTTTTTTTTTTTTAACGTTTAATTAATTTATCATCTCTATATTAACGTAACTAGCTATTAGGAGTTTTTCATTGTTCAAGAGTGGATATATGTTGCAGAACATGCCTGTTAATTACCTTTTAAATATCTGTTATGTGGTTAGGGTATGTATGTTTTTTTAAATAAATGCCCAGTCTTGTGCTTTGTCACCACCTGTCAATCTTTACACATTGGTTCAAACGCGATCACGGAAGGTGACGACCCTAACATGTCATGTTGTGTCACAACAGAATGAGTAGGTGAGTGTTAGGCCTACAGAAAGTGTAATCTATTGATTGACTTGCGCGACCTAGTCAATTCGGTAGAAGAGTCTGGTGGGCGAGATTATGCATGACCAGCCTGTGATCTAAATATTACCTATGTGTTGATGGAATCACGTTAATATAGAGAGATGAAAACAATACAATACGTTATTTCAATTGATATGAATAGCTAGTTACGTTAATATAGACAGATTAACGTTATTTCGATTGATATGAATAGCTAGTTACGTTAATATAGAGAGATGATAAATGAATTAAACGTAAAAAAAAAAAAAAAAAAATTGAACTAAGTGATTCGAACTTGTGACCAAAGGCTCCACAGCAAGCTGGCGAATGAGTTGAGCTAAGTGCGTCGATGTTAAAACTGAGTGACGAATGCATTATTTACACTTGTGCCAATTGCGTGCGTTTGTCTAAGTATTATTATTCTAAATATTATTATTATTATCTACCGGCGTGGCGGCAAAACCTGCATTATTATTATTATTAAAACCTGCGTGTGAGCGTGTGGGGGCAAAAACAAAATGCGCATGCACGCGCTACCGGCGTAGGGGCGAAACGAGCGTAGATCGCTGGCCAATCAGAGCAACGCGGAAGGAAACGTTTGTTGCCGAAAGGATACAAGCGTCCAGACCTCTCTTGGTAGAGCCTGAGGTGTGGCCAGCAGTAGCGACCCCTCCCCCTATATCCACACATTAGACACAAACTGCAAACAAAGTGCAATACCATGTTGTCATCTTTTTGCCTCACTGTTAGACGACATCACAGATTCTACCTTTAACCCTTTCACTGCCACACTACCAAACGGTTAACCCTTTCACTGCGACAATACACAGAAGGTTAACCCTTTCACTGCCACACGACAGCAGGTTAATGTAACCTAATGGTTTCATAGGTTGTAATCGCTGGCTTTTCGGTCACTGGCTACATGAATAGGAATGAAAATAACATTCCTTTCATTTAGTGTTACCGGCTAAATGTATTGATCTGAGGACCAATAATGTATTTCGGTTTCACCTCTTGAGGCCAAAGAACCTCAAGAATAAGAAAAATAACAATCAATCAAGTCAATAACTTGTCTTGAATGAATTGCCTGGGAGCCCCCAATGTCTTGAATATTGTTGTATTGTTTTAAGTGTCGGACCCCGGGGAAGAGTAGCTTTTGTCTAACCAGGTGCTTGTATAAAGACTCGGTGTGGGACCAGACCATAATACTAACCTGTGATTCACTCACCAGAACCAGGTCCAGGATCCAAGCAGGCTGAGTGCTCAGTGGGACAGGCCTATTGGCCACTGATCAATACTCACATACTCTAGATTTATTTGATTTGGTCCTGACTGTGAACAGTCATCCTGTGTGTCTATTCTGGATCCCTCTCTAGCCTTTCAAAAGCTAGTCCAGGATAGGGCATACAGACCCTCATCTGCACATTTGTTTACACTTTTTCCTCATATATTTATATTCAGAGTTAATTATATTGTTTACACTGTTTATTATTTCCTCATATTTTTATAGTCCGATCTAATTCTATTGCCTATATTTATGTCTTTCTACTACTACCCTGCCTTAGCTGGGTACATGTACAGTATGTATGTATATATGTACAGTATGTATATATGTACAGTATTGATGTACAGTATATGTATTCACACTGTATGACTATGCACAGTATATATATGTGTACAGTATGTATATATGTATGCATGTGCAGTATGTATGTACAGTATATATATATATATATGTGTATGTATCTACAGTGTGTGTATATATATATATATATGCAAGTACAGTATATATGTATTTACAGTATGTATATGTATGTATACAGTATGTACGTACAGTGTATATATATATGTATGTACAGTATGTATGTATATATGTGCTGTATGTATGTACATTATATGTATGTATGTACACAGTATATATATATATATATATATATATGTATGTATGTATGCAGCATGCGTGTGGTGCGTGTCAGTCACCAGGCCGGTGTGATCCAGCCACGAGCCACGAGCCTCTTCACACACCAGGCCTATTGTCACAGCATCCAGGGAGCTGATGTCATGGCTTGTGCTAGGAGGGGCGAGGGGGGGGGGGGGGAGGGGGGGTCAGAGCCCCCGGCCGCTAGCAGGACAGCAGTGTTACGACGTGTGGCATCATCATCTCACAGTGGAACAACAAACTAACACCAGACATGGTAAGTACAAGTTACTTTTTTATATCGTTGTAGAGGCTTCTGTTTCCCATATGCATTTTGCACATGCAGGGACGGGATGGTTACGTTACCAAGGAAGGACTGATTACCTGCTTGAAATGGTAGAGCCAGTAATGTTCTCCATGGAATCAGTTTCATGGTGTTTTTGTTTTGTTCTTGATTCATTGTGATGTTTCTTCTTGACTTGTTTAATTAAAGAAGACGTGTCCGGCCCATGGGGACATTAACGTGTGTTGTCGGGCCTTACAAATACATTCGATTTGATTTAGTTTGGTAAAGTACTCAGTTTGGTACTCTGATTATGTTCTATTACTTTGCCTCCAAAATCGACCTGAATACGATGTTAAACAATTTGATTTGATTAGATTTGAAATTGAATACAGGTTCAGTCATCTTCCACGGGCGTGACTAATCATTTTTGATTATGTAATATGGTATTTGCTTCCATAATCTCACACTTAAAATGTCTTATTTATTTATTTATGAATAATCATGCAATTGAATCCCCATTGTTCTAATAAAAAAAAACATCTGTAATCTGATTAGGCTCATTGTTGTTGTTTACTTTTGTATTCGTTTATTTGTACATTTTACAATCATCCTATTATATTGAATACTTTTTGTTCCTGGCTCTGAGCATATGATGATATTTATGACGGCTTCACTAAGGGTTAAGGTTTGAGCTGCTGGAAACATTGTTGCTGTTAAGATAAGATAAGATATTCCTTTATTGATCCCCTTGGGTAAATTCAGGCATCCTAGCAGAATGGGGGGGGGGGGGGGATACATGTATGAATACAATTTGATCTGAATATAAAAATATGAGAAAAATAAACAGTTACAGTAGGCAATACAAGTATTTTAATCTGAATACTATGAGTAAAAGTAAACGGTATCCACGTGTGTGTGTTTCTCAGCAGGAGGTGAGCAGAAACAAGATGGTGGTTATCTGGCTGGGCGTCTCCACATGTCTGATGTCCTCGGCCCTCTCCACCTCCCAAAGTATGGTTTCAGAATCAAACCATGTTAGAAAATCATATCAACAGTAATAATGTTTTTGGGGCGGCTGGGTGGCGCAGCGGTCTAAGCGCTCGTCACCAATGCAAGAGACACCGGTATCGAATCGGCTGTCAGCGTTGCCTGCGGCTTGGCCGGCCGTCATACTGGCTCAATTGGCAGAGTCAGCGGGAGGGAAGCCGGTGGGGTGGTATTCTGGTCGTTGTAAACAGCGACTCCTACAGGTCGGACAGGGCGCCTGCACAGCAAAGAAGGGATATGTTGAAGGTAGTGTGTGACCTCCCACGCGTTACACCTCACCAATGAGAGTCCGCGCTGGCAGGTGAAAAGAGGTTGCTGGCTGTCTCCTATGTGACGGAGGATGCATCTGATAGACTTCAGGACTCCATAGACCGACCAGTGGGGGGCACATGCGAGCAACGACCAGGAAGGGGAGGGGGGAATTGGCATAACGACTAAAATTGGGATGGGAGAAAATCAGAGAAAGAAAAACAGGAGAAAAAGTGAAAAAAAATATCAAATTCAATATCAAATTATTTGTTTTCCATGACACTTGCCTGTTCCTAACTCAATCAGCGCCAGACTCGAGTATAGTCGGGTTTTCATCGTTATTTCTTTTATTCGATATTTTTATTCATTTCTCTCACACGGACCTCGGGGTTACCATAGGGAACCACTCTGAGATCGCTAGAGTGCAATACCGGCCGCATCCAGGTAGTGGCAGTATCGCCCACCCTTCTAAACTTTTTTTCCATCTTTTTTTCCATTCAAATGTCTCCGGGCGCAGTTTTCTTGGTCAGGCGAGTCTAGCGGTTCACTCGATGGCATTGGAACGTGTCCAATGCCCCCGATGCATGTGTTGTGGTGGATTATGTTGGCGACACGATGGACACCAATACTGGAAATCGCGATCAGACAATTGGCTTTTATCCAAAGCGCTTTATAATTTTGTGCCTCACATTCACCCGTTCACTCACACATTCACACACCATGCGACCATGCGAGGTGCCAACCTGCTCATCGGGAGCAGTTAAGCGTCTTGCTCAAGGACACTTCGACACGCTGCGCGGGAGGAGTGGGAATCGAACCGGGAACCTCCGGATTACCTGACGACTGCTCTACCTCCTAATCCACTGTCGCCCCCATTATCAAATTATTACACTTGCCTGTTATTAATTATGAGTTTATTAGGGATGTCCGATATTATCGGCCGATATTGGCATTCAAATGTGATATCGGAAAATATCGGTATCGGTTTTCAAACAAAAATAATATATATATTACATTTTTTACATTTATTTAACCTTTATTTACCCAGGCAAGCAAGTAAGAACAGATTCTGATTTTATTTATTGTCAAAAGTATGCATAATGTTGTGTTAATTCCACGACAAGAGATATGTAATGTTAATTACCTGAAATTATTCCGTTTTGGGGGGGGGGGGGGGGCCCTGCATATATCGGTATCGGTTGATATCGGTATCGGAAATTAAGAGTTGGACAATATTGGTATATCGGTATCGGTAAAAAGGCCAATATCGAACATCCCTAGTTTATTATGATTACTCTTATTGAATGTTGTGACCCTCGTGTCTGTGTTGTGGGGTGCATGTTGTGGGACCCTCGTGTCTGTGTTGTGGGGTGCATGTTGTGGGACCCTCGTGTCTGTGTTGTGGGGTGCATGTTGTGGGACCCTCGTGTCTGTGTTGTGGGGTGCATGTTGTGGGACCCTCGTGTCTGTGTTGTGGGGTGCATGTTGTGGGACCCTCGTGTCTGTGTTGTGGGGTGCATGTTGTGGGACCCTTGTGTCTGTTGTGGGGTGCATGTTGTGGGACCCTCGTGTCTGTGTTGTGGGGTGCATGTTGTGTGACCCTTGTGTCTGTGTTGTGGGGTGCATGTTGTGACCCTCGTGTCTGTGTTGTGGGGTGCATGTTGTGGGACCCTCGTGTCTGTGTTGTGGGGTGCATGTTGTGGGACCCTCGTGTCTGTGTTGTGGGGTGCATGTTGTGGGACCCTCGTGTCTGTGTTGTGGGGTGCATGTTGTGGGACCCTCGTGTCTGTGTTGTGGGGTGCGTGTTGTGGGACCCTCGTGTCTGTGTTGTGGGGTGCATGTTGTGGGACCCTCGTGTCTGTGTTGTGGGGTGCGTGTTGTGGGACCCTCGTGTCTGTGTTGTGGGGTGCATGTTGTGGGACCCTTGTGTCTGTGTTGTGGGGTGCATGTTGTGGGACCCACGTTTGTGGTGACTGCCCCAAGGCTCTGGAACGCCCTCCCTTTAGCCCTGAAAACCGCTCCCTCAGAGCTCACCTTTAAAAGGCAGCTAAAAACCCACCTCTACATGCAGGCCTTTTAAACACCCATAGCCGTTTTCTCTCTGTTCATGTCTGTTTTGTTCTTGTTTTTTTGTTTTTGTTTTTCGGTGCCTATTCTAGTATTTTAGCAAAACTTTTAATGTTTCTTTTTCCCCACATGTATTATTTCTTTATTTTTTATCCACTTTTTCTCCTCCTGTTTTTCTGTGTTTTTCTCCCATCCCAATTTAGTCGTTATGCCAATTCCCCCCTCCCCTTCCTGGTCGTTGCTCACATGTGCCCCCCACTGGTCGGTCTAGGGAGCCCTGAAGTCTATCAGATGCTTCCTCCGAGACATAGGAGACAGCCAGCAGCATCTTTTCACCTGCCAGCGCGGACTCTCATTGGTGAGGTGTAACGCGTGGGAGGTCACACACTACCCTCACCATCTCCCTCCCTCGCTGTGCAGGCGCCCTGTCCGACCTGTAGGAGTCGCTGTTTACAACGACCAGAATACCACCCATCGACTCCCCTCCCGCTGACTCGGCCAATTGAGCCAGTATGACGGCCGGCCCAAGCCGAGGCAACGCTGACAGCCGGATTCTATACCTCACTCTCGCGTTGGTGACGAGCGCTTAGTCCGCTGCTCCACCCAGCCGCACCCCACATGTATTATTTCTTGTATTTTCCATTGATGTTTTAAAAATTGCTGTGAAGCACTCGTGCTGAGAAGGGCGCTATACAAATAAAGTTTTACTTACTTACTTACTAGGTCATAAATGTCATTATGAATTGAAAATGGGGGACCCTGATGTAAACAAGACGAAAGTCTTTCTCTGGTCTGCATCCCCTTAACAATTGTGTGTATTGAGCCGTACTGTACTGTAGCCATTCTGCCATCTGTTAATTAAAGCTTCCAATCAATCAATCAATCAATCACTTAACTGTGTCGCCGCAGTGGGCCTGGGCAGCAAGGTGCTGGTCTTCCCCTACGAGACGGACTTCAGCTTCGTGGCGCTGATCCCCCAGCGGGCGATGGAGCTGCGCGCGTTCACCCTCTGCCTGCGCGTGGCCACGGAGCTGCAGGGCGAGCGCGAGATCATCCTGTTCGCCTACCGCACGCCCGACTACGACGAGCTGAACGTGTGGCGCGAGAAGGACGGCCGCGTCTCCTTCCAGCTGAGTGGCGACGGCGTCTTCTTCCACCTGCCGCCGCTCGCCACCTTCCGCCACAGCCTCTGCCTCACCTGGGAGTCGCGCACGGGCCTCGCCGCCATCTGGTTCGACGGCAAGCGCAGCACCTATCAGGTGTACAAGCCGGGCCACAGCACCCGCCCCGGGGGCACCGTGCTGCTGGGCCAGGACCCCGACAAGCACCTGGGCGGCCTGGAGGCGGTGCAGAGCTTCGTGGGCGAGGTCACCGACCTCAACATGTGGGACTTCGTGCTCTCCAGGAGCATGGTCCAGGCCTGGCACTACGGACACCGCGTGCCCAAGGGCAACATCTTCGACTGGGCCACCATCGAGTACGAGCTGAACGGCAACGTGATGGTGGTGGATGATGACTGATGTGGGGGGAGGAACGTGCGGGGGGGGGGGGGGGGGGGGGGGGGGGCGTGGGGGGAGGAAGGTGGGGGGAGGAACCTGGGGGAGGAACGCGGGGGGAGACGTGGGGGGAGGAACCTGGGGGGAGGAAGGTGGGGGGAGGAACACGGGGGGAGACGTGGGGGGAGGAACCTGGAGGGAGGAAGGTGGGGGGAGGAACCTGGGGGGAGGAAGGTGGGGGGAGGAACACGGGGGGAGACGTGGGGGGAGGAAGGTGGGGGGAGGAAGGTGGGGGGAGGAAGGTGGGGGGAGGAACCTGGGGGGAGACGTGGGGGGAGGAAGGTGGGGGGAGGAAGGTGGGGGGAGGAACCTGGGGGGAGGAAGGTGGGGGGAGGAAGGTGGGGGGAGGAACCTGGGGGGAGGAAGGTGGGGGAGGAACACGGGGGGAGACGTGGGGGGAGGAAGGTGGGGGGAGGAAGGTGGGGGGAGGAACCTGGGGGGAGGAAGGTGGGGGGAGGAAGGTGGGGGGAGGAACACGGGGGGAGGAAGGTGGGGGGAGGAACACGGGGGAGACGTGGGGGGAGGAAGGTGGGGGGAGGAACACAGGGGGAGACGTGGGGGGAGGAATGCGGGGGGGGAGACGTGGGGGAAGGAAGGTGGGGGGAGGAATGCGGGGGGGGGGACGTGGGGGGAGGAACCTGGGGGGAGGAACGTGGGGGGGTGGGACGTGGGGGAGGAAGGTGGGGGGAGGAACGTGAGGCTGAGAAGGTGCATTATGTTTCACAAAGCAGTTTGGCTGATTTCAGTAAGCGTCACGTCACTCTATGGAAACATGATGCTTCACGGTGACCTTTAATTAACCTCCAGGGTTTTGTCCTCATCTGCTTATCTACTGTGGAGTGGGTTCATTATTGTGTTTGGCAGCTCAGACCTGTTTCCCACAGTTTTGTGAAACTGAAGTAGCCAGATGCAGCCAGAGGGGGGCGCTCTATCCCAGTTCACTCCACACAGTGAGAATGCTGTGTGATACAATGCCTTGCCAGACATGCAGCCATTAACATGAACTGACACGGTTATGCTTTTACATTTGGTTTGCTAATGACGAGGCACGAGGCCACAAATAGTTGATTAAAGTTTAATTGTTAAACTCTAGAGATCTTTCTATTGTTCTCTGGGATTTCCAAGAGAATTGTTTTACTGTGTTTTATTTTTTTTGTGTTTAATTATTTGTATTTTTTTTTGATGTGGTAATGTCACTAACTCACTCATGCAGTCATTCACTCACACGTAGCCACTCTGCCCCTAGTGGCGACTCACAGGCATGCAGCTTAGTGTGAGACCAGTTCCATCTATAAAGAACGCTCCACATCTATGACACTGTGTGTTTTTTTTTAAACACAGAATTATTTTAATTCTTAAACATTTTTCCAGGGTAGATATGGGAAAGTATTAAGCTGACATTAACCTACATTGCTGTGGTATTAGAGCACTTTTCCAGTAAACCACAACATACAGGACTTACAAGACAAAATAATTACCAACACATTCGTCCTAAACTGTCAGCTCACAGTTTGAATTGCCTGAGCTAATTGATTGATTGATTGATTGATTGATTGATTGATTGATTGATTGAAAACTTTATTAACAGATTGCAGAATGGGTACAGTACAGCTAAATGTGATAACTGTGTCTTCTTTTATGTGGAATTTAGTGCAATCAAACAAAAATGTCAACAAATAATTGTTTTGGTGTGTGCAATAATGAAGAGCAACACTGAAGCCATGTCTTCAAAAAACACCATTAAAATATCACATTTTATTGTGAAATTGTCAAAATAAACAGCATTAAAATATCACGTTTTATTGTGAAGTTGTAAAAAAGAAAACAACCAACACAGTGAACCAGTGTGTGAGAAAGTGAAACAGAGAAAATAATGTGATTCATTATTCCTACAGAGACAAACGGCACTTATGATGTTTAAAAACCACTGCAGTGTTAAGGCCTTCGGTGAGCGAACTCACTCATGAATCTTCCATGTTTAAACTGATGTAAGAACGCTTTTGGGCCTGAAATAAAGATCTTGCCATGTGCATAACTAAAAATGTTTGTAATTGAAGAGAATATTTTGTCTTTGAACTCCTTGAGCTTCCTTTCCATGATGTTATTATTAGTAGTGGGGTCCTGGGGAAATAATTACTTTCATACAGCGGCAGAAAGGCATAGTTATTAAACTTTTTTATTGGACTTTTTGTTGGTTGGGTAGACCTGTTTCTTCAGATTTTGTGTTCAAAGCTTATCAATCCAGGAGGAGCTCCCATACAAATAACTGAATATGAAAACCTGGTGATTCTGGGGCTTGTAAAATAGTTTTATAGTTTTAACATTATTGACTAAGACAAAAAGATATATTAAAGATTTTTAGAAATACATATAATTCATACTTATCACTCATGTAATTCAAGTTTTTTTTGTCACATACAGTATAAGGTACAGGTGCATTACAGTGAAATACTTGGTTCTGTATGAGCCCCCTGAGAATATGCTTCATACAGTAAAAAGGTAAAAAGAACAAGGTCCAAACACAAATACAAAATATACACTATACTAATTGAAATGGTCTCTATCTGTTTTATCCAAAGCGTGAACAACACGTCAGCAGGAGGGGTACAACTCTGGTAGCTAAGGGTCAGTAACATTGTTCGTCAAACAGTGTTACAGAACTTGAGTGTATACACTCTGAGTGCATAGTAGTATAGACATATTAGCGTGATAGGTAGTAGTATCAGTGTAGTAGTAGCATATCAGTATGGTACATAATAGCAAAAGACTAAAGAGAAGGTTCGTTTTCTTTTGCCTTTGATGTAAGCATAATATCAACATAGTCAGTCTGTATGGTTGGATTTCTTAGGCCTATTTATTATTATTTTCTTATTATTTATCAAGTTGGATTCTAAATGGCATTTCACTGTATGCTTGTATGCCGTGACAAATAAAACTCTTGACTCTTGACCCTTTGTGGTTTCCATATATGAATGAAATAAGGTAATATAAGATAAGATATTCCTATATATGTGGGGGAGGGGAGGTACAGGTATGGGCAGGCCCAGGTAATAGTAGAAAGACTTAAATATAGGCACAAAAATGTAATCTGAATATAGAAATGTGAGAAAAATAAACAGTGTAAACAATATAATGAACTCTGAATATAAAAATATGAGAAAAGTAAACAGTATACACAAGGTGCAGTATACACAAGATACCCTAACTGGCATGATATACGTCATACGTTGTAGTCCGTGCAGGTTTTGGTGGTTATTTAGTGGTTAAGACTCAGACACACTTATGGTCAGACGTTCCTAATAGTTCTCGAGCCATATGGAACAGCTTGCCTAATGGTGACCCCTCAGAACGAGCTTA